>NC_072732.1:71815838-72060496 GCF_026930045.1 Uloborus diversus | reverse complement strand
GTATAATTTTTGCAACAAAAATATTTTAAACAAGATTAGGGGAAGGTGGGGCAAGATGGAATAGCGGGGTAAGATGAGATACTGAAGCTCCTAGCAAGGTGGGTGCTATTATCTTGCGGAAAAGTAGTCAAGTAGTTGCGTTGGGAGAAGCAGAAAGCATGTTGGTCAAATCAACCTGGTTGTGCGCTGCATTTGCAGTGCATGAAGTTTTTTTTTCTCAATTTTCGTGCGTTTCGCCGTGCTCTTATTTTGTTTTAACACCCTTCCAAGTGTAGTTTGGTGAGTACGATTTTACAAATCGGTTGTACTCTCATATAATCGTAATCCGCAATTTTAAAGGATAAATTTACAGTTATTTAATGTAATTTTATTTATAACATGAACTTGAGTCGACAGCGAATACGCCAAATGGCGTCAGTGGGGCAAGACGAGATATTATACAAGGGGCATGATGGAATACTATCTCATCTTACCCCCACATGTATTGCGATTTGTTTTTTATTCTTTTGAGATTTCTTAAGATAGTGAAAAGAAAGACGAATATGGGAATTTGGTCACTAGAATCGATGCAACATGCTATTGAATGCTTAGTGAGTGGAGAAATGGGATTTCAGAAAGCATCCCGAACTTATAATGTACCACGCGCTACACTTCATAAAAAAGTGAAAGAAGCTAAAAGCAGCAATTGTACAGGGATGTTCTTTTGGTTTCGACAGGTGGAAAAATTTATACAATTAATGAAACCACAAGTTTAGATCTAGTTAAACCTTTGGGTCCCATGAAAATTATTTTTTCTTTCTAATAAGGAGACCTTGTCGCGGATTAAAGTAAAGGATTTTTTTGTGAAGGCTCAAAAGGAACGGAAGAAAATTAAAAAAAAATCTGAGCAGAGAGAAGAGAAGAAAATGGAAAAATCTAAGCAGGAAAAGGAGAAGAAAATTGGAAAGTCTACGCAGAGAGAGGAGAAGAAAGTATAATCTAAGCAGGAAGAGAAGAAAATCGAGGAAAAAAGTAAGAAAGGAAACGTGAAAAAGGGATTTGGATGAAATTTTTTCATTTACCCCATCAACTCGTACAGCAATGACAGTTGGCCAAAAAAGTTGGCCCAGTCAAAAGATAAAAACAAAAGAATACAGACAGGAAAAATTAAAACCAAAAAGCTGTACTTAAATGAAACCATCCGAGTCTTCATCGTTGTCTGAACCTTCTGATGTCGAATGCTTTTACTGTGGACATTTATATTCCCTATCAAAAGAAGGATTTATTAGGTGCTGGGAATGCAAGAAATAGGCCCATTGATCGTGTGCAGGAAAGGAGGATGAGGACGATGAAGCTGCTCATCTTTGTGACTTATGCAAACATTGAATCTCATCTTACCCCACCTGGTAGGATAAGATGGGATTTTGACTCATCTAATTTAAACGTGCGTTAAAATTTTTCTGTTGGAAATAGGATATTGAGTCAAATTTTATACTTTTACTAGCTGCGTGCCCGGCGTTGCACGGGCTACTTAAAAAATGAAAGAGATGTCCAATTGATGTTTTTGTATTACTCTGACATCAGTTTCTAAAGCTCTAAGGAGTAAATAAATACGCGTAATGCAAGGTTTGCAAAACACCAGTAGAGCATATTTTTGGCAAAAATCTCATTAAAGTTAATCATAGTTACCAATAATGGAAGTTATGAGTGTTTTCAGTTAGCACAAAAGATGAAAATATATGCATTATCAATTATAATCTGTGCTCACTTTAAACTGAATGAAATCTGATAGACTATACCTGAAGCATTTGTATAGGGGGCATTCCAAGGTATTTGTGACATAGGGGTGTCCGTAACAAAACTTGTTAAAAGGTTAAAATTTTTATATATATTAAAAAAGCACATTCCAAAGGACACGCATGTCATATTTTTTTCTTCATTTACTTCATATTATTCATGTAATCGCAATCAAAACATCAAAAATACAACTTTTAACGTTACGGACTCTACATTGAATTTTTCTTCAATAGTGACTTGAACCGAATTTCAAGCCAAAACTGGTGCTTGGGACAAATAAAGTAAAGGATTATCTCTAATACATATAATAATTTTAATCAAAAAGTGGATTCGTTAAAAAATTATAATTTGTGAAAATGGTGATTGTAGAGTCCGTAACAATAATTAGAAGAAAAGTTTTGTTAAAATTTTTATTTATGCATTTTATATCACTAAATTGAATATTTTCTAACTTCACCTATGGTGTTACAATATTCTAAAATAAGTTTCATGATTATTTAAATTAATCCAACATTTGTACCAAACAAATGTTTTATGATTAGAATCAAAAACCAAAGTTTAAAGATCAATATAATTAAAATTGACCAACATCTACTGTTACACTTTTTTAACAATCAGCACAATTTGTGTTTTTAGCAACTTTACTATTGCTAATACTGGAGTATTGCTTTTTTAATTGTTCTAAAAGTTTTTGTGTGTTTTCTAAAAGTGAAGCAACATACCCCAGGTACTTGGTCTAAAAAAAGTTGTCCTGATTTTTTCCCTACAACAAAAAATAAACTGCTAATACTTAAGAACTAAAAAAACTTATTTTAAGAGAGGAATTCAATTTATTGCTTCATTCTTCATGAAAACCATTTAAAAAATAAAGTTGCTTAGTTATGAGAGTTAATCAATTAAAAGCAGCAAAATAACAATTTCTGAAATTTGTTCAAAATAACTGTACAATATGATTTCATTATAGGAATTGTAGAATTATAGGCGCTACTCTTTGTTGGTCATAAATTAAAAAAAAAAGTATTAAAATTATCAAGGCCGGTCTAACAAGTCCCAATTTACCCTATTATCTTATGGGATGTTGACTGATCTGGTGATCCCGAATTTCAGTATATTTCCAGTGTGACATTTGAAAAATTTCCAGTATAAAATACGAGTATATATTGTACAAAAAAAAAAAAGAAAGAAAAAAATCACTTTCACGTTCAAATAAAGGAACAAAGTAAGGCATGTCAGATGCCATTTAGTACATTAATATTAAGGCCATTAAACAAAAATATAAGATCTTTCGTGCCATACATGACTGAGACTTGACATTTAATTAATTAAACGCAATTATTTAATGAAGCAAAAAATGTTGCCTTTTTAAATTGAATTAACAGAAAATTTAACTTAACTTTAAAAATGCAATTTAAAAAGTATTGACTTAAAAACATCTTCTTCCTAACATGTCCCCCCCCCCTTCCCCCCCCCAAAAAAAAAAAGTTATCCAGAAATTTCAGCTTACCGAAGATGGTCCGGTATTGATCACTTCAGATAACCAAAGTTCTACTATAAAAGTTGAATTGTAAGTGAAATTTGCATTAAAACCTATCTTTTCTAATATCAAATTCAAGACTGAAGAAATAAACATATCACTTGGTCTGTTCCAACAAGAGGCCACCTTAAATCTGGTACCCCCCACCCCCACCCCTAGAGCTTGGGTGCACCTCCCCTAAAAATCCCAAAGACCCCCCTCCCCCATAACATCAAAAACCTCTCCCCAAAAATGAGAAAAATACCCCTCAAAACACCCCCTAAAAAACTTCAATGGCACTGTCTGTGGCATGCCACCCCCCCCCCCCCAGGTGGGCACCTTTCACATATATGATGAAGAAATAGTCATAACAGTTTATTCTATCATTGTAAGTATTGAACAATGAGTAGTATTGTTGTTGTTTACACTCTATAAACAATAATTCAAACAATACTCGAACGTGACAAATATGTAGAGTCCGTAACATGTTCATAATCCTGCAGTTCTTCAGTAAATAATTCCGTAAAAAATATTTTTTACCTTTTTAAAAAATATTTTGGAGCTAAAATGTATTATAGATAAACTGAGACATAGTGGAAAACCTTCATTAGGTAAGAGTAGTTATTACTTTCACAGAAAATTTGAAGATAGTTTAAGCAAAAATTTCCATGTCTTTTTAGTGTAGAGTCCGTAACATGCTATATATCTTCCTATATCTTTAGAAATTTAACACAAATCTAAACTTTTTTCAATGTTATGACATAACTACACACAGGACTAATCATTTACAAAAAGTTTAATTTTACTATTTGCACTAATCATGAGAAGAAGGCTAAAACATCCTTATGAAGTGTAGAGTCCGTAACAGCCAAATACCTTGGAATGCCCCATAGACAATTAAGATCAGCTTTTTACATAAAATGACACAAACTTTTTGGTTGCTTACGTGAAACTAAAGCACCAAGACTTTATAAATACCAATCAGCATTAATTTAATACCAAGTCATCAGATTCGAATTAAGCTTTAGTTAAAATCCTTAAAAACAATATTTTTGTTCAACTCTGTTTCACTTAAAGAAATCCAAACAATCTTAATTTAACATGTTCTTTTAACGATACAAACTGTATTTCAAAAATAGAAACAGGAAGGAAAAAGAGAGTTATTACAATTCGAAAACTCACCCATGTGACGGGAAAAGGTCCAACAAAATAAACATAATTAGTCACATCTCCTAAATGTACCAAAATATGAAGCCGGCGAATGATAAACTTACACTACAATCAATAAAGATAGCTAAAGAAACAACTTTCCTATGCTGAAAAAAGTTAAGAACGTTGAATGTAAAAATTAAAAAAAAGACAGACGATAAAATAAAGGCTATGTCCGAATAGTGCAACCAATTTTAAACTAATTTAAAATAAAAATTCTAGATGGAAACGTTGTTTTAAGATTTGGACAGCAGCCAAAAAATCTCTTTTAAAAGAATTATTAGAATTTTACTTGCTCACCAATATGCAAAATGGCAACAGGAAAGAAATAAAAATTCCTGAATAACGTTATGTTAATTAACGTTTTAATTAATATCTCCGCTAATTAAAGTCGCACAATTACGAGAGTGGTCCTATTGTTTTCTTTGGAAAATTTCGAATTGATCGGTACCTCATTTCACTCTCGATTCGCAGCGGTTCTCGAGAAGATAGATCTTCAGACAGACAGACAGACAGACGCGAACAGATTTTAATATTATAGTGGATAGTGGATAATACTTGAGAGATAATAATGACATAGATTTCTAATTGATTTATGAGTTTAATTTGCCCCCACAACTGTTTTTTGGTTAAGTATCTCATCTTGCCCCACCCTCCCCTAAACGGAATTTACTTGCTAATTTATTTCTCCCTTATATTACTTCGACTTCAAAAACAAGTTCGTTATTATATTATACCACATATGCTAACGCCATTTTACTCTTATTTTGACTACAAACGCCGTTAAACAAGCAGAAATTGAAATTAAATCTAAATTCTTGTGTCATTTAGAAAACATACTTTAGTTAATTAAAGTCCAATGCTGAATAATAAAAAACTTAGAAAATGAATTAAAAACTCCGCTGAAGTTGAATTAAAAGCTAAAAAGACAGATTAAATTCAGGAAGATTTGACTTCCAAAATATCAATTAACTTTATTTGCCATTATTATAAATCGTAATATTTTCTAAATGATTGAAACCATTGAAAAATGTTTCTGACAAATTTTTTTTCGTAGGAAAAATGGCAGCGTAACGGTAAAACAGTGTTAGACATTTTTCGTTTTTATTTCAAATTTGATTTTTCTTTTTTTTCCTTTAAAGGTATACATTACATTTTTTATTAATTTCAAAAATGTAAATCTTGTCCTTGCTCTTGTGAATATTTTTAACTCAATTGGGTGAGAAATAAAAAAAATAAACAAACAAATAAGCTTTATGCACTCAAACAAACAAACAAACAAAAAAAAGAAAAAAAAACGGGACGTGGATCACATTGTTTGCACTTAAGAATACGACTACGGAAACTGGCGTGAGGAAAACTTTAAAAGAATAGGAGTTCGATCGTTTAAATTAAATAAAGTAAAAATATCGCGAAGATGAAAACATAAACTTTGCGTGCTAGGTAAACAATTTCCAACACGCCAATTCGTAGTTTACTTTTAGCACGATCACGAATAAAATAATTTTACTGCAGAAGTTAAATATAGCTGTTTCCGTGAAAGATCGAAATAAGAATGCCTGCACTTAAGGATTGGCATCTATTTCATGCAGTATTTTTTCTAAAAATCCGTACCCTACCGATAGAAATTGGAAGAAAGCCGTTATATGTTTACGTTCTTGAAGTATGTGTGCATGTTTTCTAATTGAATGGTTTGGGGAAAAAACCCCTCTTTTTATGTAATTATTAGGCTTTACTAAAATGAGTTGAATTTCCACATTTAAATGTTTTGACACTACTATTTACAGATTGGTTTTATGTTTAAAAAACACTTATCTGTACCGGTTACTGAACTAATTTAACTTATTGTGAAAAAACTGCAAGACATTTCTTAAAATATTTATTATTTTAATAAAATAAAATGCAGAATAGAAAAATTAAATATTTTAAACATTTGAATAATTCTCACGAATAATCTACTTGTATTTCGCATAGAAGCATTGATACAGTTTACGCATTTATCCGGCACATTTTTGTGCTTTCTGACCAATTGTATTTTTATGATTATCTACTTCATATTTTAAAAAATACATCAGACTATAAAAAAAAAAAAAATGTTTCAATAAATTTATTTTAGGTGTGGCACAATTTTATTTTTAACTAAACAGCAAGTATATAAATGCAAAGTTATATTCCGTGAACCTTGCCTTTGTGACCATCTCATCAGTATTGATTGCAAAGTCAAGACTTATGTTATTTCTTATTCTTTTATTCGTGAAAGTGATTCAGCATGCACATTTCACATAACTACCCTCTTTCTGTCAGTTGACGTCAATTTAGAATTTTAATTTGAAATACAAAATTCCATTTTGCTTTTATGAAAAAAAAAGTACTATGAACATTTTTACTTTTTTGCAATGACAGTAAGAAAATCTGTTTGCTATCCTGACTAAAGGAATCAAAGTTTTTTTTTTTAAGAATTAAAGCATTCTCCATGTGTTTATGATGATACCAATTGAAAAAATTATATGGTTAAATAGAAAATGACTTCCTTGGAACAAAAACCATGCTACATAGTGCTTCCAAAACTTCACATAATGCTGCATATTTTAGTACGAATATCAACAAAACTTATTCAGCAAATTAAAACTTAACATTAATGTCGTACAATTGTTCATATAAGTAATAAAATAGGGATACTAGAACTAAATTAGTTCTAAAATTAGAGCATATAGAACTAAATTAGAGCACTAACATTTTAATTAGTACTCTTTAACAAATGTACAAATGCAAAGTGCATTTCACTACGCATTTATGATAAAACTCATATCAGTATGAAGCACTATCGGTACGAAGCACTATCATGAACAGTAAGAAGCACTAGCGCGTATTCTTACTGTTCAATACTGTACTGTACTGTAGCAGTAAGTTTTCTTACTATCATGTATTATTAGTAACTGTATTTTATGATTATCACTTTTATAATAGCGTAACATTATCAGTAAATCAAAAAAAGCTGACTTCTTTAGTTTTTCCCCAAATTTATTCTGCAATTTACAGTAAACACTATAATGAATTGTTCTTCACATTTTCAATACTGTAATATCATCAAGAAGCATAACTTTGCTATCAATCTTCAAAAATCAATTTTCTTAAAAATCCCTACTCCCTTGGTAAAAACGTTACCAAATTCCATGAAAGCAAGCTCATACAAGGCTTATTCATATCGACGAGAAGAGAATTAAGAAAGATACCGGGATTCCCAAAGCAACTGTTCCTCCCCACACATTTCTTTCTTACTAGATAACCCTTTTTTAGATTTCCCAAATGGTTTCTCGAAAAGGAAGAGAAAAAGGGATAAAGAAGCAAAACAAAAGAGGTAGGTAGTGAAAATCTTTCAAAATAAATAACCTGTCTACTGCTACTACAGTTAAATCATATAACGATAAGAGTTTTCATTGCATAAATAAACA
The DNA here is from genome assembly GCF_026930045.1 of Uloborus diversus. Lineage (NCBI taxonomy): Eukaryota > Metazoa > Arthropoda > Arachnida > Araneae > Uloboridae > Uloborus > Uloborus diversus. Next base: position 72,052,546 of record NC_072732.1, on the reverse strand, counting down.
ACGGAGGGTTTGGGATTGCGTTTAAACTTACTACAATAAATTAGTTTTTTTTTTCCATGTGTTGCTTTTTGAAGACTTTTTACTGTCAGCGAATGACAAAAAATATGAATATTATGTTATTGCTTTAAAATATGGGGGGAGGGCATTTTTAATTTAAGATAATAAACAACTGTTTTCAAAATGAGCTCATAATGACAAAATTGATTAATGAAAAATGAAGGGTTTGGTAGAGCAAAAAAAAAAAAAAAAAGGCATCTGGAATGCATATTATGTTTTCGCAATCACGAGTGTGTGTGTGTAAGTAGGCATGTTTGTTTGCGTCTGTGTGCAGGGTGTGCAGGCATGAGTGTGGGGGTATGTGTGTGTGATGTGTGTGATTGTGTGTAGGTGTAGGTATGTGTGTAGGTGTGTATGCATGCGCGTGTGTGTAGGATATGAACGCAACCTGGAGACGGTTTTCGCTAGAGGAGCAGCATCGTGAGGTGGCCGGTCAACGGTGGTGCTGCAGAAGAAGGCGGGGGGAAAATAAAATCATAGGAACATCAAAATCGTCAATTGAGAACAACAAACAATCGTAAATGCTCAAAAAAAAAGTTAAGCTTAAATTTTCAAAATATAACAAAAAAAAGTAACTGAGTTACTTAAATTAAAATTCATGTCTTTTATGCATGTTTGTGTGCAGGGCGTTTTATATCTACGTAGTTATAAACAGTATGTAGTTGATCAAATTCACTGAACTAGATCTACATGAGGGTCTACATGAGTGCATACATTGGGAGGATAAGTTAAGTCTATACGAAAACAGAACTTAAGTAAAAGATAAGGCGAAAGAATAGATGCTAAAGAATGTGTTCGTGCTTAAAGTGAGACGGAGGAAAATCGATCGAACCGTATTTCATAACAGATTTAAGATATCTCAAAATATATTTTAGTATTTTTTTAACTTCTCATAATAAAATAAATTTTGCATTGTGAAAGGGGTTCTTCCAAATTCCATGACCGTACAGGACAAAAGGAAAAAATAAATTGCTTTGCATGATACATGTATTGAATATGGGTACATACGAATCTACAATAAATATAACCGAGGCGTAATCTCTATTCAGAGAATGATTTATTAGAAATATTAGTATTCTACTCTTCCTTATTTGGGTGTGCCGTTTTGAAAAGTTTGAAAAACTTGAACAAAGCGCAAAATCATCTCTAAGTTTCATATTTTATACAGTAATAAAATATGAAAATGTATCTTTGGTGATACCCTGCCAAGCTGGTGTATTTTTAGTATCTAAGCTTCTGGAGCGTCACAAATGAAATGTGACAAGATAATAAAACGAAGGTGTGGTTTCGAAGGCTTGACAGTCTGAAATTAGGTATTCATAAATGGAAACTAATCCTATGAAATATAAAACATTAGAGTGAAAATCCCAATGGCAGTACGGATTAAAAATTAGCTCATGCGGACTGAATGCGTTTAAATAATCATCAGATGTTAGAAAATTAACTCTTTGGAGGAGTAACTATTACATGCATTAGGTAATGGGGTATTAGTTGAATCAAATCATATTTAAATTGAAACGGTATTGTCTAGTTATAATACTATTTTGTTGAAAGTATGTATTTAAAATTTAAGGTATTAAAGAAAGAAAAGTTACACATATAAACCAAAATTATGGTGAATACTTTTATGAGTAGAGAAATTTTTTGTATAGATTTTTACTACATAGTTCTTGGTTTTAAATTATTAACTGATTAAATGTTACGATTTATCTAGAAATCAAGGTGTATGGAAATAAAAAGTTTTTGGAATAAGCTCATAATTGTCATCTGACATTTTTTTTTTGCTTGGCGAAATATTTCAATCAAGTCAGTAAATATTCGTACAGATTCTTCTGGAAATTGCTCTAACAAATTAGCTGCCACACATCATCTGTATATATAAATAGCTTGTCCTGACTGACAATCAACGCACAGCAAAAACTACTGAGGCTAGAAAGCTGAAATTTGGATCATAGGTTAATTTTATAACGTAAGCGCGAGCTAAGAAATGATTTTTTGGAAATTTCCGTTTTAAGGGGGTGAAACGAGATGGGGAACGTTCTGCACTCATATGCAAAATTCTCAAGAAAGGGCTCGAGTTCAGGGTCGGACCAGGTATTAAAAAATTCGAAATTTTACAAGGGTTACGAATATTTCAGCCTCACCTACGTAGGATGCTAATTAACGGAGATATTAGTTAAAAACTCTATTTTATGTTCACTTGAACATCATCTATGCCAAAAAATGGTCCGATTTTTTCGGTTTTTGTACATTTAGAAAGCCCGTAAAAAATAATCATACGAAAATATCCGCAACGACTAAAGCCACGGACATCGAAAAATGAATACAAAAAAGTTATAAGCATTTGAAGTAAAAATTTATTTATTGCAAAAAGAATTTTCTTCCTCCATTTTTTGCACGAGATTAATTTTAGCTTGAAGAAAAGTTGAACAATATTATTTGTTGCCATTTCTTGCTTGAATATCAAGAAGTAAAATTCCTTGCAATTGGTTTTTAACGCATTGGGGCTTTATCTGTAGCAGATCATTTAAAATATATACTCTTTTGATTAGGTTTTCGCAAGTCGATGTTTTCATGTACGATTTTAATGGATGTGTAGTCTTTAAAAAAAATCAGAAACGAGAGTCAGATACTATTATTGAAACTATTACAGACGAGGATTTTAAAGATAGCCCTCGACTCTCTTTAAAAACTGTTACCTTTATTATATCGGAGCCCCCTTTTTTTTTCGTTATAAGTACTTTATGGCACATTATTAATCTTTGCGAGTGTTTTTGTTTAGTTTATTTTATAAGCATGTTTAATTATATCGACGTAGAAACTATTTATTTGGTGAAACCATGCATTATTTTGTCACTGTGTTTTTTTTTTTTTTTGAATAAAAAACAAGAATTGAAACAAAACTAATAAAATGAAATGCAATCTTTATACATTAAGGGGTATTTCTGTCTGGATGTCCGGGGTAAATTTCAAAACTACTGAACGGATTTTAACCATTTTTTCCCCATAGATAGCTACATTATCAGGGAACAACTTAGGCTACAATTTATTGCTAAAACTCTTAGTTTAAAAACGGCGTGATGGAAAACTGTCAACGTCATGTAATTTCCACATGAAATGATTAAAGATTAAACCCAATGTTTCGAAAATTCATTGCCTAACAACAGCAACATTAAAAGTAATCATAATGTAAATTTTGAATCAAAGCCTCTCTAGAGCAAGCATGATATTTATTGCTTTCTTATTAGTTGCATCCTCATCTTTATACATAAAGGGCTACTTCTGTCCGGATGTCCGGGGTAAACTTCAAAACTACTGGACGGATTTTAACCATTTTTTCACCATAGATAGATACATTATCAGAGAATAACTTAGGCTATAATTTATTCTTAAAAAACTTAGTTTAAAAACATCGAAATCGAAAACAGTAAATATCATGTAATTTCCGCATTAAGTGATTAAATATAAAACCCATTTTCAGAGTAAGTTACCGCCCTATAGACATGGCTAAGGCAGAAATACGTGAAATACACCGCCAACTCATAGTCATTCCAGCCGAGGACTGCAGTTTCGTGCTTATTAGCACTCATCAGCCCGGCTTAGGAAGAGACTGAGCCGGATGTGGTAAAACCTCTTAAGGAAGCCCCAAGAGTGCCAAACAAACTGGTAGCTAATATGGAAGAATGACTGAGTTGGCGGTGTATTTTATGTATAAAATCCAGTGTTACGAAAAGTCGTTGCCTTACAACAGCAACGTTAATAGTAATCATAATGACAATTTTGAATTAAGTCTTCTCTGAATTAAGCATGAAATTTATTGCTTTCTTAGGATTTTTATCCTCATCTATATACATAAGTTGCTATTTCTTATGTATGTCCGGGGTAGGCTTCAAAACTACTGGACAGATTTTAACTGTTTTTTTTACAATAGATAGCTGCAATGTCGGATAGCAACATAGGTTATAATTTATTTCTAAAAATCTCAGTTTAAAAATGTTATGATGGAAAACAGTAAATTCCATTTAATTTTTGCATTAAATGAATAAATATAAAACCCATTGTAACAAAAATTCGTTGACTTACAACAGCAATGTTAATAGTAATCATAATGAAAATTTTGAATCAAGGCTTCTCTGGAGCAAGCATGACATTTATTGCTTTCTTAGGATTTTTTTCCTCATCTATATACATAAATTGATATTTCTTATGTATGTTCGGGATAAACTTAAAAACTACTGGACAGATTTTAACAATTTTTTTCACCATAGATAGCTACATTATCAGGAAGCAACTTAGGCTATAATTTATATCTAAAAAACTTACAAAGTTTAAAAAAACTATGATGGGAAACAGTAAATTTCATGTAATTTCCCCATTAAATGATTAAATACGAAACCCATTGTTGCAAAAATTCAATGCCTTACATAGTAATCGTATTGAATGTTTTGAATCAAGGCTTCTCCGTAAGCAAACATGAGTTTAAAGTCATTTAAACATTTGAAAACTCTATTTTTTGCATACTTAGAGAAACATAGTAGAGACCTTTTTTATTTTTCATTTTGTGTGTGTGTAATATTTAATTAAATAAAGCGCAAGGTTTTTTTAGTGATCTTTATTTTTGTTAGTCCATATTTTGGAAATTCTTCAAATTTTTATATGCTTAAATTCGTGCTTTCGTTTCTAAACGAATATTCGTTGGTTCTTTATACTTATTGCTATTTTCCTTTTATGGGTAAGTAAGAAATTCGATTTTTAATCACGTCAGAGCGGTGTGCTTTGAGTTCTTTCAGTTAAAACAGAAAACGAAAGAAAGTAGCAATTATTTCTTACAATTATTACTGACCCAGGCAACGGCGAGTATTTTTGCTAGTAAATTATAAGTTACTAATTCACAAGTAAACTTTAAAACTATAAGGAATTAAAATATTATTTTTAATCAGAAACTTAAGACACCTTTTGTATAAAGCATGTATATTTTTTAATATAAAACTTAAATAATAAATGCGAACGTTCCATTAAAGAGAAATTAGAAAAGACGGAGCAGACATAACGACGATGTAAGCTTATTTTTAAAATTTTCTTACATTTTATGGGGTACGGGATACAAGATTTCCTTTTAGTAGTACATGTACTGTGCTTTTTAATTACGTTGTTTTTCTGCTGGGTAATTTTCGTTTGAACGTTTTCGTTAAAAACATTGGATCGCTAATTGGTCGGAGTTCATTTCGCTTGCTAATTGGTTGGGTTACTGTAGCGCGGTCGCTTGGCGAGTTTGGCGATAAACAATAGAGTTGCGGGAATTTTTTTACAATTTAAAAGCTACTGGTAATGTAATTTTGATATTTATTTTGTTTATTTGTCTAGGCTGACCTAGAGGCGCTATATAGATAGGCCGACACATCAGCTTAAGTTTAGCCATTTCGGATCGGATTTTTCATTGTTGCACTCCTAGGATTACCACGACAAAGTTTCGGATTTCTCCAAATTTGCCGAATATTATATTTAATTACTTAATTGTTTATATTTTTACATAAACAATTCACGTGCCGCTAATAATTACTCAGTGAACAATCACCAAACGCGATAACTCGCCAGAAAAGACAACCACACAAACACGCGCTCCGTTCCAAAATGGCTAATCTGAAGCTGATGCGTCGGCTCGTATATATAGAAACCTTAGGCTGACCAGAGTAAAGTTTCAGGTTTTGCTAGATTGGCCAAAAAATATTTTATTAATTAAAAATTCAGGATGCGTAAATAATTTGCAACTCCAATAAACTATAAATAAACTATAGGGGGCGCTGCAGTCACTGTCTAATGACGGATGAAAAAGGTAAAACAATCAAATGCTGTAACTTATAACTTGCTTTGACACTTAGTGACTGACAGGAATTTTTCATCGTGTGTTTGTGGGAAGCTTTCTCTTCTATTCTTCTGAAATTACATTACACCACAAACTGTCTGAAGCCTGTAATTTAATCCAATGAAAACACGTGGAATGGAATGTTTCACCTTTTTCTTTAGTATAGTTAATCACCGCAAGGTAGCGTATTCGAGCTCTGGAGTTGGGAAATGCTCGCAGTGAAAATTCACGAAACGCGATCACGTGATCAGATTCAAAACTTCTGATCTTGAGCTGATGCGTCGGATGACGCTCGTAGGGGCCTTACATAAAACCGTAACGACTTAGAATGTTAATATGTTACCAGTTTCTATTTTATAACCAAAGAAAAATAGTGTAGTTGATTTTAATACGTAAGAAAGGCTTCCAAAAAGGTTCTCCGTTTTCTCTCTTCATCCTGCTTTTCAACATAACAAAAATGTCTTTCATGTTATGTATAGACAAGAATGTATTTCAATTCTACATGTGTTATGTTATTTAATATTAGTTCCTGATAAGCTGCGAGACTCTTATAAGCCTCGATTTTTAATATCATAAATACCAAGAATAGAAGTTCTTAACCGTAAAATTTAATTGAACTCCTGAATTACTTGTCAGAAGATTTGTTATTACATTTGTTTAGATCAGATTTGAAAAATTAGTTAGTTATTCATGTCTTCCGAAAACGATCCAGTCAGAGACGAAACTATAAGGAAAGGCATTTATAAGAAAGAGCGAGTAACTAGGGAAGGTTGGATGCACAATCATGGTGTCAAATATTTTCAACATCCTCTTGATTATGAATCATTTTACGGTTCAGGTAATTTTTATTTAAGCAGAGTAGGACATATTATGGGGGTAACATTATAACGTGGGACAAGCCCAGAATGCAAAAAACTCTCGTTGCCTAAATTACGTGGTAATTTTGATGACAGAGACCAAATGGCGCGGTTTCAAATTTTTACTCCAAATTAGTCAAAACAAAAAGTTGTCGAATACTTACCAAATTTTTGCTGAAAGTTGAAAAGTGCATTTAAAGCATAACAAATTTACATTAAACTAAAAAAATTCTGCCGATGAAATTTAACAATTAAAATCTGTACTAATATAGCAAATATAGAAAATAGTATTTTCCCGTTAAAAGTACGTAACTAGGTTTGGCAACAATTGCGGAAAATGATTGGCGATATCTACAAGTATTTGGCAGCAACAGAATTTGGAAACGGCAATTGTTGAATGTCACCAACTATGACATTTTTAGTTTTCAATAAAGATAAATTTATTAATGTTGCAAAACATAAACATTTTTTTTAATGCTAAGTGGCTTACCATAAATATAAAAATATTTAAAAGAAAAACAAGTCATAAATTAGAAAATAAAACTCCTAAAAAGTTATAAATAAGAGAGTTAGGAGAAAAATTACATTAATTAGCCCCCAAACAACTATTGCAATACTTAGTATGTATTGTTGGGGTAAGACAAAATCCTTGCAGCGTACGTAATGGTGTGATCACGAACTTTGCAGTCTTTTGAAGCTGTCAAGTTAGTCTTGCCAAATCTTCAGAATGCTTCAAACTCCAGAGGTGTGCTCTTCGCAGTGGCGGATAAACAGGGAGGCAGGATTAGGACGTTCGCCTCCCAAAAGGTTTGGAAATTTTGAAAAATTTCCAGGAGAAGACCACCACAGCTCCCCCTCCGCCCTTCCTCTAAATACATCACATATAATCGCCTACAACTGTATCTTTACGACTTGAATTCCATAAATTTCCCAGGGGAGAATCCCTAAATCCCCTCTTTTCCATGTCAACGAAGATCGTTAAAAATTTTGAATTTTTGAAACTTCAATTTCGAAAAAATCGACAAGGAAGATTCCTTGAATCCCATTTCTTTACCTACTGTTACTAAAGTTATCCTACAATTTCGTTTTTAAGACTCTGGTTTCAAAAACCTTACGCGGGAAGACTAAAACCTCCCCCTTCCTTACATCACAAAAAAAAATCTTAAACTATCCTTCTGGAACTTTAATATCAACATATTTCTGGGATAGAGTTTTGAACATCATGCCTTCGATTAATGTCTTTAAAGAGGACCTTCAATTGCGTTTTTAAAAGATCAATTCCGAAAAAAATCTGGGGGAGAGCCCTCGAGTCCTTCCATTAACATGAATGAAGATCCTCTAACATTTTTTTTTTTGAAGTTTCAGTATTGAAAAGTTGAGGGACAGCTCCTGACCCCAATCCCTCAATCAATGTTACCAAAGATAGCCAACAATCGCATTTTCAAGGCTCCGATTTTTAACTTTTTCCGGTGGAAAATTCCGAACCCTGTTCCTTCCCTTAACGTCATAAATGATGGCCTGCAACTGCGTTTTCAGTGCTTCACCTTCGAAAAATTTTCTGAGAGGAGCCCCCAAGTCCTTCTTTCCTCATCTTTCAACATCATTCAAAGATCGACTAAAACTGCGTTTTTGGAACTTCTACATCGAAACATTCCTTAGGAAAAAAGCTGCTACGTCATCAAAGGTGGCCTATAATTGCGTTTTTAAGACTTCATTTCCAAAATGTTTTTTTTTTTTTGGGGGGGGGGGGGGTAAGCCCTCGAACCCCCTCCCCCCACCTGTTCTAAGCTTTATTAAAGTTTAATAAAATTGGTATTTTGGAGTTTTAATGCCAAAAAACAACTAGATAGAATTCTTGAATCTCATCCTTTTCCTTCAAGCCACCAAACGTGGCAAACAATTGTATTTTTGAAAATTAACTCTTAAGTTTCAAAAAAAAAAAAAAAAAAAAAACTCCGGAGGTGGTCTTTTAAGCCTCCTTTCCTTCTATTAACCCTAAAAAGAGTCTAAAAAAGCGTTCGTAACAAAAGATTTCGGAGTAGAGCTCGCAAACACCTTACCCTACATCCTACTTATGTGCGAAAATTAAATAGCTCAATATCAACAAATCCAAAACTATCTTCAAATTTGATTTACAAATGTAAGTTTTGTATTCCATTATGTTTAGTACGAAAAATGGTAAAAAGAGATGCCATCTTGATGCTGCAACCGTTTTTATACGGAAAAAGGGCAATTGAAAACCTTAAATGGCTTTTGAAAATACTTCACGAGTCCTCAAACGAATTAACAGTTGAAGGGCTTAATTTAGATTATATAGATCCAGACTTTTCTTTCCAATCATACACTAACAAAAAAAAAAAAAGAAAAAAAAGAAAAGAAAAGAGAAAAAAAAACATCATGCTTCAGCTCTTAATTTTTTTTAAATTTTATTTTCGTTAGTCCACTCCCCCCCTCCTCCATAGAACGCATTAGTCATTCGTCTCTCCTAAAACAATCGTCTAGATCCGCCACTAGGACTTTTTTTTCTTTTTCAACTTCCAAATATGTTTTTTGTAGTTAACTTTTAAACAAAAGTTGCACATAAATTGCCAATCGCCTAATAAGAGGGCAACATAATTCAAGCACTGTTTAACATTCTACGCCATTCTGAAGAGCGTTTTCCCGAGAATATGAAGTTTGTTCCAATTTTTGCAATTATTTCAAACAGGTGATAAACGCAACTCTAATAAATCAATAACCCTGCACAAACCGAATTTTCAAGCCTTGCGTGTAGCCATTTTGCTATTCTCATTAGCTTTATAAGCACCTAAAGTCCTCAAAATTGTATCAGATGAATGAGTGCAGCAAGCTTTTTTTTTTTTTTTTTTAAAGCTAGTGGAAATGCGTGCAGATGTTGGAGTTATTGACAAGCTAGTTTGAAATGGTAGTTCCCTAGTCGTATTAAGGAAATGGTACTAATCACCCAAAACACCTCATATCAGATCACATTAAAATTTTTTTGACCAAATCCAAAAAGCCTTGAATTTGTTAAATCACCCTCTCTCCCTATAGAATTCCTCCCCCCCCCCCAAAAAAAAATGGAGCAAGAAAATCCAAAAGGGCCCCATGCTTTAAACGTGATGACAGGCGTTTTTGTCAAATTTTAAAGTTGGAACAACATTAATCTTACGCTTTAAAAGAGCAATCATTTCAATACTCTTGACCCCATCTTAGGAAATGTTCCATAGAACACTCATTTTTTTTCTTTTTAATTAAAAAAAAAAGGATTCCCCTTACATTTTATTTGTGCAAGCTGCATATTTCAAGCTATTGATTGTTATTGTTCTCCTCTTATAATTAGGACTTAAAAAGAAAGGAAGTGCTCTCGATATTCACGTATTAATATAGGGATTTTAAAATTTCTTTCAGCAAGTGTTGCATCTTTCGTTAAATAAATGCTATATCTGCAATGACATACTACAAGGAACTGTATTTAAAAACACTTTTAAAATGTTTACCTTTGTATTTAAAGTACCTAATATAATATAAAATGGCATTAACTTGGAAGTTCAAACAAATGGTAAACTGAAGAAAAATGTCTAATATCCTGTTTTAAAACTGTACTAAAAATTACATTTTTTTTCGTCCTCTTAGGAAAATCAACTGACACACCTGGACCTAGTCTAACAAAAATATGTTCACAAGCCTGTATGTGTGGGTGTCAGAACTTAAATTACCCGTCACGCTGTCTAGCAAGTAAACTGAGTTTTGCTCCACTTCAAAATGGTCAGATATATTACTCCAAAATTCAATGGCACAAATGTTACTGTGGTCATAGATTTCAAGAAAACAATTTAAATTTGACGAAAAAATCGGACTTGTATTCCTGTCGATGTTTTAATACCATGAAATAAATTGTTCGAAGGTTACATGGGGTCTCTACTACTTGGTTGAAGGTATTAATAAAGGTGTTATGGTAAAACATGTCCTGTATACATATGATTTTTGACTATTCAAGACTATTGTGTTTAAGATACGTAAATTAACTTGCTTCTTTTATGCTATGAATATCACGGTCTACTGTAAAACATGATTAATTACTATGTGTAACTATAAACATGATGAAATAAATAAACGCAGTGGTTTCAAATTTCATTTGATGTAATAAAAACATGCATTTGTTTTTGAATGATATTATCAAGTTTTAAACCGTTCGCTAATTCATATAGGGCAGTGAGAGGCAAAGGGATGTAAGTGACAAAATTCAAAATTTGGAGATAAGAATTTCGTTTAATAGTTGAACCTCCCCTTTGTTTTGGGGCAAAATACAGCACTAGTAGATCTGGTAGGTGCTCCTAAAGAGCATGATTTAGAAAAACTGTTCTACAATGAGTGTCTACCTAGGACCGGAAATTTAAATGCGTTTTACTCAAACCCTTTGATGCTCACTGCTTTGTGTTTTTTTTTTCAAATTGCATATTTTATGATCAGAATCTGAATTACAGAGAAATAACTTTGAATGAAAGCAGAAACACACCACGCATTGTTCAAAAACATTGCAACCTGTTTATCTTTTTTTTTTTTTATTATTCAATTTTTTTATTATTATTTTTTTATAATCGTAATTTTTCGAACTTCAGATCAATTTCTTGAACTAAACAATCATTTTTCTTAATTATTTTTTTATTTTAAGAGTTTCTTTCTTAACTAAATTGTATTATGTAATGTTTGATGTAAGTTATAAGTCGATATTTGAAAAATCACTTTTTTTCCCCTTTTCAACTAATACCAAATTTGTAAGAAAATGCTAAGGCTATTAGGTTAACGAAGAACGATCGAAAGTTTTAGTTTTTGGATTTTTATCGCTAAAATTTGGGTTTTATTTCTTAGCGGGGTTCTTCAACTTCAAAATAAGATGTTATTTTTGCATTATTTCAAACCCAATATTTATTTATTATCAAACATCACAAACACTTGAAAAAACCAGCGGCCCAAAATCGGGTAAGTCATCCGGGTAAAGCGGATAACTTGTCATTTGTTCATGCGCATAGAAGTGTATACCTTAAAGTCAGTAAGTAGTGAAGATACAGTATTACAGTAGTAAGTCGCGTCAGTCTAAAAGTCAGGTTTCAACTAGACAAGGTTTGATGATCTTAAAAGGTATAATGTCATTGGAAGTCAGAGAAAGAAAACAATAGTTTAAAATAAATGTTGTACTTGTTAAGTTAAAATTTGTATTCAGATAATCATTGCCCTATTATTATCATTATTATTACTAGCAGCATCCGCACCGCGATACCCGTGCTAACAATTTAATGGAAGTCCGTTGAATAAAAAAATCGACGCCACCTCCCCCTCTGATGTGAAATGATCATTTTTCTTTGTATAAAATGCATACACACCTTTAAAAAAAAAACCTATTAAAGTTTCTTTGGAATTTAAAACTTTTCGTCAAATCATTGAATTAGACTTACATTTGCTTTAAAACTAAGAGATTTGGAGTTAAAAATGTCGCTTTTTCCAATGGAGTCCCAAAAACAAAACTGTGGGACAATTCCTTCACCTTTAATGAAGAAAGTAGTGCCAAAATTTCAGCTAAGCCAAAAAGAGTTCGAGCTAAAAACGCAAATTACTCCCGCCGTAACTAAAGTAGAGCATTGAAACAAATTGTTTAGAACGCGGAAAATTCTACCCTTTTCAACGACGTATAATATTAATATGTGCAAGTAATTTTACACTCCCATGTTCGGAAATTTATGTGAAATTTGTGCCTAAATTGGAATAAAAAAAGAACTATTTATCGGATTTTTTCGAATTATTGCCTATGTAACTCAGTAAAAAAGCACCTTTCATATTGTGAAGGAATTTTTCAAATAGGTGCAGGGGTTAAGGATATTACCTTAAACATATAAACACACAAAAAACCGCCCTCTCTCTTTATCATATTAGTAAAGATTATTATTTTTTTCAGTCTGAAAGGTTGCGGTTAATCCGTCCCCCGGACAAGCCACCAGCGTAAAATCGGGAGTTTACTGTATTATTGAACTTGCATCTGACAGACTGTCATGTTGTTGTGAACGAGAGAAGTGAGATCGAAAAATTAACAGATCCTAATGGAACTGCTTAAACAATATCCGGCGGTTGATAAACGTTAACGAACATGGTGAAATAGCCTGGTATTTACAGTAATCAATTCTTTGCATAACCTACGAATCAAGGATTTGTAATAATATTTTTTACTATTCAATTGAAGCTCTGATTTTATGTCAAAATGATAACGTAAGCATAGGGCGAAAAAAAAAACACGTTCCTTTAAATCATTGTTAAAGATAGGCGTTTTCATCATTTAAGTAACGAATTACACTGTTGCTACTAATAGAGTATGTTTTATATGTATAAATAACGTTAAAAGCATAATAGTTATTACAAAAAAAAAAAATCCATGCAAACAACAGTAAACTCTTCAATTTTATTCGATTTTTCTTTCAGAAATAAGATACACCCCATTGTAAATAATATACTTACATAAATGAATTCAACATTTGCTTAAACATAGGCAATTCCATTTTCCAAGCTGAAGTAAAAATTCGAAAACCGATGCGATACATTTTCGAAAAGAAGTTAGCATTAGTTGGGTGAAAAAACGAAAGTATGGAACGTGTTTTATCTGTAGAGCTAACATCATTACACGGAGTTGAATATCTCGAAAAAGGAAGGCAAACGGTTATGTATCCAAATACGGTTGGAAGTATTTGTGAAGGAAATTACTATGTATTTTGAGAGGAGTAAAGGACATACAAGCAGATGAAAATGATGGACCGACTCGAAATGTCTTTTCAAACAAGTTTGTTACGAAGGATTTTTTTCCTCGCGATGTGGATGTCGTAATAAAAGATATAACCATGAGCAATTTTGCAGGGAAAATATTTTGAAAGAAATATGCATAGAACTGGGAAGTATCTCATATTTTACTATGAATAAATTCGAAAAAATTGTAGCTGAGGTGTGAAAAAACTTTTGGTTGCATTGAGCATTTTGGAAATGGTTTAAAATGAGTAGTTTAATGACATAACTTGAAAGGAAATTGGTTGTAACTTTGATTTTAAATGGCTGTTTTCAATGAGTATATATCCTATTTACGTTTATGAAATTATAAAATACACTAGTATTACCCGCACAGCGATGCCCATACTAAAAATTTAATGGAAGTCCGTTGAATAAGAAAAATTGACGCCCCCTCCCCCTCTGAAATGAAATGATCATTTTTCTTTGTATAAAATGCGTACACACCTTTTCAAGAAAAAACAAACTGTTAAAGTTTCTTTGGAATTTTAAACTTTTCGGCAAATTATTAAATTAGATTTACAGTTGCTTTAAAACTCTATTTAGAGAATGAAGTGGTTTTATTGCAATTTAAAATATTTCGCCAAATAAACAAAAAAAATAAATAAAATAAAATAATATCTTTCAAATTTAAAAATAGTTCCTCAACTCTATTGTTTATCGCCAAGCTCGCCCAGCAACAACGGTTTCAAAATCCATCCATCTAACGAAGAAAAAAAACATCCAGTGAAACATTTAAACATCATCGTCAGAAAAAAAGAAGAAAATGTCGTACATTTCACTCGGATAAAAACAAATCAAAAGTTTCTTTTCGTTCAAAAAAAAAAAAAAAAAAAAAAAACCGCCAAAACAATATATTAAGATTATATATATATATATATATTTGTATATTTATATATTACATTTATATATTAGGAGGTGCGTTGCCCGGCTTTGCCCGGTTTACTTGAGAGTAAACTTGTGTCAAGTGACATATATTCAACAATCAGGCTTAAAAAAAAATTAAAAAATAAAATAAAATGCGAAAGAAGGATTTTAAAAGCGTAACCATGGGAACACGAAATAAAATAAGTTTGAGAAATTAAAAGCAAAATAAGGAAAGAAACAATGGATTCAAAAAGCGTAACCGTGGAAACGCGAATATAAAATGGTTAATAGCCTGAATCAAAATGACATTTTTCGAATTTGGTTTAAAAACGCTTCTAACCTTTTTTTTTTCCTTTGAGGATAGAAGCTAAGTTTTTTCGACCATAGTTCGAGAGAGATCTACAGTAAAAAATGTTGCTTTTTCCAATGGTCTCAAAAAGAAAACTGTGGGACAATTTCTTCTCTTTTTATTGATATATTTCATGAATAAAGTAGTGCCTAAATTTCAGCTAAGTCTAAAAAAGCTCGAGCTAAAAACGCAAATTACTCCTGCCGTAATTAATTTAGAGCATTGAAGCAAATGGTTGAGAATGCGGAAAATTCTACCATTTTCAGCGATATATAATATTAATATGCGCAAGTAATGTTTCACTCCATATTCGGGAATTTATGTGAATAGCCAGGAGCAAAGGAGGATCAGAGGGGACATGAGTCAGTTGTTTAAATTTATCAAAATGAATGATGTTAATGGATTAAATTTTTGCACCGAAAGCAGGACGTGGGGTCATTGTTTTAAGCTATTCAAATATCAGGCTAACCTGGAAATAAGGAAAAACTACTACTTTAGTAGGGTTGTGGGAACTTGGAACGGCTTACCGGAAGAGGTGGTAATGAACAAGGGGGTGGATAGCTTTAAAAGGGCCATTGATCTTTATTGGGGACTAATAAATTGACTGGGACCAGCCTAGCTGGGCCAAGAGTCTGTTGCTGGGCGTCACATTTGTATTTGTATTTGTATTTGAAATTTGGGCCTAAATTGGAATAAAAAAAGGAATTATTTATCGGATTTTTTTCGAATTATAGCCTATGTTATTCAGTAAGAAAGCACCTTTCATACAGTGAGGGATTTTTTCAAATAGGTGCAGTGGTTCCGGAGATTACCTCGAACATATAAACACACATAAATCCGTCCTCTCTCTTTATAGTATTAGTAAAGATTTATTTTCAAGAAAATATTGATGTCGATATCTTGTTAGCAGAACAAGACCAGTTGATTGAAAATTCTCATCAAAATCCGATTTCATTCATAGAAGACATCTAAAGAATAATCGTAACTATATAAATCATCAAAGTTTAAAGATAGCAAAGATTGCTCCTTCTAAAATTCAAGACCGCTAATCGTTTGTTCCATCGAGCAGACGATAACAGAAAAAAAATAAAAGGTTATATTTAAAGGTTTGGTACTTAGGTCTACCGTAAGGGAGGGAGCATTTAAGTTTGCAAGTTTAAGTTTAGGCAAATCGAACAAAGGTAACGAATGGTACCAGGAGCCAAAACAAAACACATTATAAAGTCAAAAAAATTAAAAACGATATTGTGATTAATAAATACAAACACGCACTTAACAAAATCTCCCGCCAAGGTATGACGGTTGAAAATTGCTTCTACATTTGAATGAACCAATGGCCTGTTTGGTGATATTTCGATAGTTGAAAGTTTAATCCGAACTCCAGTAATTAACCCTAAACTACAATAGATAGTGTTCATTGTTGAACACATTTTCGTTTCTTCCTTCACCTAAAACTAGTCTTACTTGTAAAACAGTTAAGTTATTGGATCCAGTTTCAGCCTTCTTAAAATAAGGCATTTCCATGCATATAGAACCATTACCAAAAAATACTACCAACATATCCTACAATGACTCGAGCTTCATTGTTAGTTACGTCAGGACCGTTACTCGATCAGAGAATTGGCTATCATAAATAAGAATGATGTTAAATAAAGTTTGCTTTGCTAGAATAGTTCATTTTTCATGTATAAATTAAAATACAGCTAAACTCATGTATGTTCCGATTCAATAGGAAACTGGAGCATTCTTGTAAACATCTGTTTGAAACTGAACGGTAAAATTACAACACAAACTGTCAATGTCTGAAATATAAATGCTAGAAAAACACTAGAAAATATGTCTCGCTTGCTTTTTATAGATTGAACGAGTCAATGGGCTCTTTGGGCTCCTTCCATAGCGCCCGACAAAATGCTGTACCGCCAACACTACGTCAAATCTTTCTGTCTCTGAACCATCTAAAAGGATTTGAACATTACATATGTAAATTCTCTCTTAGTAAAACTACAAGTATGTTTCTGGGCAAAAACATCAAACTTGTGAAAAGAGTGGCTCTAACATTTTCGTCGTTTATTTCTACGTAATAGTGCTTGCAAAACTCTGGAACCATGTTGCTGTGTAGACTTCACAACAAAATATTACAATGTAAAAAATGAATTTTACGTTTCGTATATCATTTAAAAATCAAATGTGTGCACACATTTTCACTTCCTTCTTTAAAAAGGCAATTAAAACACTCTAGCGATGAATATTCAATGAAAAACAGCTAAAAAAGAATGCGAGCTATTATTAAATGGTTTTATTCGCGCAAAAAGTCCCAAAGAAACATTTTTAAGAGTATTTTGAAAATATGTTTGTGATAAATTTTATAAAAAGCTATGCGATACAAAAATCCACTGAAAGCAATTCCAAATATTAAAACAGCTACATAAGAAATCTATGAACATTTTTTCTACTTTAGACGTTAAAAAATTCCTTTAAAAATTTCTTGAAAATATAATTAAGCATCGTTTTGCATAACTCCTACAATGACAGTGTTAGGTTTTTCAAATGGCAAATTATGACAACGATTTCATCCTCATTCATTAAAATTTTAAACGCTATGTTCTAGGGAGTCAATCCTTTTTGATATCAATGGAAAATTTTGATATCATTAGCGCTACTGTCTAAAGTGCATATTTTCAAACTTACAATATATATACAGGTAGTTATCAAAGTCATGAAAACATTTGGAACAATTTTTGGGAAACGCTACTCTGCAGTAAATGTTCTGTTTATAAAAGTGCTTTTCTAACTGTAATCACTCACACTGGTGAACCCAGATGATGATTGAGTTCTGTGGTAACTTTTGCTGCTATTATTCGCTTTTTAGACATTACAATCCACTTCAATACCCGTCGATTTATGTCTCTGAGCTTCTCTTTTCGTCTACTATTTTGCTTTGCCGAGCTTGTCTTATCACGCTGTGTGTATGCTGTCATTACTTTAGATACTGTATCTCTGGAAACACCACAAAATTGAGATGTTTCAGATACACTTACTCCAGCTAAACGCGCTCCAACAATTTAGCCTCTTTAGAAATGTGAGAGGTCCGATATTTCACGCTCTTGAAAAAAATCCAAGACTTCCAGAACTTCCGATTAAACCACCACATACAACTTGATTTATTTAATGCCCACTGAGCAATTGTTTTATAAACTATTTTTTCTCCCATAATTGATGGTTTGTACTTTCAACCATGCTCAAAGGATAAAAAGCGTCCTCAGATATTAAGTGTAAAAAACTAACTATCCATCTATAACAAACGGGAAATCCTGCTGTAGAAACCCCATATGCAAAAGAACAAAACAATCGAAAGGATATCGTTTAAAAAAAATTATAAACGTAAAAACAGTTTTCTGAATAGGCGAAAATAAGTCACCCCCCCCCCCCCTTCGCGATGCAAAATAAACACATTCTTCAACTAAAATGACTAAAAACTCTAAAAACGAAAAACAATTCTTTTCAATTTGAAATACTTCGCCAAATAACGCCAAATAAACAAAAACTACAATAACTTACATTAACAGTAGCTTTAAGCGACCGATTAGCGGTCCGATCTTTTCAACGAAAATTTTTTAAACTTCATATATTGCCTAATTTGTTATTTCCACCAAAGATAAAGAACTTCCACTGCACTGATCTTTTGTGTACAGAAAAACCCTGTTGTAATTTATCTGGACGAAAATAAAATTTGTTTCGTCTTTAAATTACATCATCTTTTCCTTTAATAATGTACTGATAAGTTAGATAATCCTTAAACTATTCTTGACTCTAGGGCCAAAACTCAGATGGATTTCAGCCTAGAAACAAATGTTGCTTGGCACTGTACTTTATGATCATTTGGTTAGGAAAACCTATAGCACTGATCCTGTCACACGGTTCAACTACGACGTTTTGCGTAAATCTTCCAGTAATTTACTTTAAAATATATCAGGGAACCTAAAATCGTTGCTTTCTAGAAATGAAGGCTTCACTTTCATTACAAAAAGCAGAGCTGGCTTTCGTATTGTCCTTTGGCAACGGGTTAAATATTTATTTTTATTCTCCCTCAACAATAGGTTAAAATATATATTCACTAGTACTTTCGCAACACATTTTTAGTTTTCCCACATACTTTGACAATTGCAAAGTCATCAACCTGGAGGTTACTGTCAAGTTCTTGAGCATAGTTTGCCATATCAGTATCTTCGGAGTCAGATAAAATAAGTTCTTCATCACTATCTTGGAAATAGTACTCTGACTCTTCTTCAGATGATGAGGAATTAACATTTTTATGTTTTCTTACTTTTCCATATTTGTTTTTTGACCTGATTGTTATTTTATTTTTAGACTTACTAGAACTCCCACTGTCAGTGCTTGTACTAGAAAGAATAGGAAGAATAAAAACAGCTGTCTACTGTGTTTCTATTCACCCCACACATCCTAAATATGTGACATAGCCTCAAATAATATTCTGAAAATAGAAAAGTGTATTATTCATACATTCTTAAAGTATGCTATCTTTTTTTTAGGTATATAACACTAAAGAAATAGTACAAATCAAGAACATAACATGATAAGATATAATACTTACATGTAAAGTTTGGAAGATGACGAAATATCCGCTAAAAACAAAGCATGGTATTCTTGCAATAAATCTGACTCTCAATGCTGCCAACCACATAAACTTATTTTTTCCTTCAAATTTAGAGTGTTATCAATTTGCAACATTAAATTTACACCTTTACCAATACTTTTACTCCCTGAAATGTGACATAAAACTGTTTTGGAAGTTTTGTTACTATTTACCCCAATTTTTTTGTTCACCCCATTTTAGTGTACTTGTTTAAAAAAATATTTAAAAAATGAATTTACGCTCTATAACTGATGTCTCAAACTTATTCGAATCTATGCTTGTTCTAAAATAATCAAAAATAAACTAACTTTGAAACGTTGTCTTTGATGCATCAAGCGGGACTGGAGTTCAGCTCCACTTCTGGTAAAAATGAATCAAACATATGAAATTTTTCGTAGCTTACGAGGATTTCAAGAGCAGATAATCGTAAATGTCATAAATTGTCGAGGCCTGTTAAACATCAGGGCCACCTCCTGGTGGGGCCATACATAAGCTAAAATAAGTTAATTCTACAACATATCGATGAATTTTACTAATGTGGTATACGGCGAAGTGAATAAGGGCTTTAAAAGGCTCGTAAATGATTTTTCTTCGGTAATAACGTGACAAGTATTAACTGCCAATTATATATGGTACAGCCGCTATATAGATAGGCCGACGCATCAGCTGAAGTTTAGCCTATTTGGATCGGAGTTTTCGTTGTTGCACTGCTAGGGTTACCACAGCAAAGTTTTGGATTTCTCCAAATTTGCCAAAAATAACATTTTATTCAATAAACAATTCACGTGTCGCTAATAATTGCTTACAGTGAATAATCACCAAACGCGATAACTCATCAAAAAAGACAACCACTCAAACACGCGTTACGATCCGAAATGGCTAATCTTAAGCTGATGCGTCGGCTCGTATATATAGGGGCCTTAGTATGTGGTAGACTACAAATAACGGATTTTAAAAATTAAACTTAGATGTGACACTCGACGTTAAATCTCGGTTATCACAAATTTGCCATTTCAACTGCGCTTGCGCTCGGACTTAGCTGATTTCAAAACTCTTGCTCAAACTAATGAAAAACATTTAAATTGGTTAATATGCGTTGAGAACAGATAAAAATTCGAAATTACAAAGCTTTCTTTGATTTAGTTTTTACGCCTCGTTCAAGATTGAGTTTTGCGTCTTCGGAGTCTGATTTTTCTATCCAACAAAAGCCTTTTCAGGGCCAAATTTTTACCTCAGAAGAGCGTATCGATTTGCAATATCACTTCCAATACAAAGCTGAACCCTCAACCTAAATATAAATGTATAATAATGTTCAAGCATAACGTAAAATATCCGCAAAAAACGGATATTTGTAACATTCCGATCAATTTTGAAGTACATAACGTGTTTTACGTTTACGTTAAATAAATATTTCCAAACCAATAAATATTGAAGTGTCATTTTTCTCTTTTCTTTATAAAGATTATCAGTTATTCATATCCGTAGTTTCATGTAATGTATCTCGAAATCGCTGTGAAAATATTCTAATCGCATTCATTAATTTGTTGGAACTCTAGCACAGCCAAAATATAAACAAACAACACGAAATCTTAAAAACAGAAAGCCCAAAAAGCTAAGTACGTGCGCAAGCGCAGTTGAAATGGCAAATTTGTGATAACCGGGATTTAACGTCTAGTAGATGTGACAGTATGTGCAAACTACTTCTCTTACAAATGTGATGTTCTTCTCAGCGTATACGTTAAATTCTTCGAATTTTAAATCTGTTTTAGAAGAGTAAACAATTACGAAATTATATATCAGAGTATATTAAGATGAATACAAAAATGAATCCAGTTCAGATGGACAGAGTACTAACTGACAAATGTAGGAAAGAAAACCGCTTACGCCATAAATAGTAGCAAAATTATAGTCACCTTTCTTCATCAAAACCCTACGACTGGGATGAATTCTACTACGGAGGTAAAAATTAGATTCGTTTGACTTTTGTCGGGGATATTTCGATAATTTGGAATCTGGCGCGGTTTTGGCGCGGTGGTCTCATTTTTGTCTTTAATTTTAGTTTGGTAACCCTTCTGATTTATAGTAATCTTATGTGAATAGATGTTTCCGATCTCTTTGTTTTGATTTGCAAAGAAAAATACCTCTCGCGCAGGCGCTGGAGCCAAAAATTGACGCCAATGAAGAAAGATCGCCAGATTCCCAAATATCGAAATATCCCCGCCAAATTGGTTTAAAAAATGTCCCATTGCTGAATTAACTGTACTAATTTTTCTCTACATAAATTTTTTTTAGACTTTATGGAACATTTCAACTAAGTTAGTGACTTGTTTTTATTTTTGTGTTACAGTTTTACTAGCAGTACCCGCACAGCTATGCCTGTGCTAAAAATGTAAAGAAAATCTGTTGAATCAAAGACTAACAAATTACATCAAAATTACATTTGCAGTAGCTTTCAAATGTAAAAAATTCCATAATGCATCGCCAAATTCGCCAAGCATTTTTCCGATTAAAAAAAAATCAATTGACATACGCACAATGAATTTAGAATAAGTAATAACAGTAAAATATTCATAAGCAACAAATGTAACTTCCGCCAAAATGTTTAAAAAGAAAGTTATTTAAAAATTGTCTGGAAAATGGATCTAGTGTTATAGTTGAAAATTGTCTGGAAAGTGTGTGGACCTAGTGTTATAGCAGTTTCTCGAAAGTGAAGCCTTAAAAATTATCTCAATTAGACTCGCTTATATATCCTGTTCTAATTAACGGAGAATATTGGAACAAACATCATCTTGTTTGAGAAGGTAAATTCTTTCCAACGATATATAATGTTTGAGGGTGGATGAACTTTTTGCCCCCTAATTAGCCGAAATTTTGCTTAATAAGTTAATTAGAAAAAAACTAATTCGAAATTTAGAATTTCGGATTAGAGGTGCACATTTGAATTTTGTGCCAAGTTTCAGAACTGTAGGTGCTATGGGGGCTTCTGGCCATCGACTACAAAAAACAAGAAACAAAGAAACACCGTCACCTTTATATATATATGCACTGATGAGCCAAAATGAGGGATATGACCAGCCAGTCAACAACGCATTGTGCCACTTTTGGCCTGCAATACAGCTGCGACTAGTCTTGGCATGGATGCCACGAGCTCTTGGTAGACGTCTGAAGATAGATTGTACCAAATACTATTGCAGCGATCACGCAAAGTTAAGATATCTTGACATGGTGTTTCAGCTCTGAGCTGCTATTCCATGAAATTCCAAATGAACTGTATAGGATTTCAATCCAGTGACTTCGGTGACCAGGGGATTAATTGGAATTCTTTATCATGCTGCTGGAACCACTCCAGCACAATTTTAACCTTTTGACATGGGGCATTGCCCTGCTGGAATGTGCCGTTTCCAGCAGGGAAGACCGACGCCATATACGGGTGCACCTGAACTGCCACGATGTTTAGATAATCCACAGCCTTCATGGTGTGTTTTACTACAACTAAGGGTCCCAGAGCCTGCCAGAAAAAAGTCCCCCAAATCATAACACCGCCACTACCAGCCTGTTTACGACCAACGATACAAGACGGGAGCAACTGTTCACCTGTAACACGGCTAACCCTGACACGACCATCCACGTGATGAACAAGAAATCGCAATTCGTTGGGCCAACCAACTCTCTTCCAGTCATTCATGGACCAGTCTCGGTGTTCTTGGGCCCACTGTAGGTGTAGTTGGCGATGATGATTGGTCAATAGAGGCTCACGAGTGGGACCAACAATGTTCGCTGAACTGTGTGTTTGAAAACACTTACACTCGCACCTGCATCGTATTGAGCTGTTAGTTGATCAACTGTCTGCCTCCGATTTTGCTGTACCAAGCGGCCTAGTCTCCGACGTCCCGTATCTTTGATAACGAGTGGCCGTCCAACACCTTTACGCCTATTGTTGGTTTCACCGTCTTTTTTCAATTTTGCATAAGTACTATCAACGACAGATCGTGAACAACCTACCAGTCTTGCAGTTTCTGAGAGTCCAGTCTTCGGGCCATCACAATATGCCCTCGATCAAATTCGCTAAGATTTTTACCCTTTCCCATAAACTTGCAAAAGAAAGTGCTCGAATGAAGCCTTACCTTCTCCAGCTCCCGTTATATACCAATCCCATCTCATTATGTGTTCTCCGCGTTATCCAGACGAGTTCTTTGAAAAAGTTAGGGGTGATCATAATGTTTTGGCTCTTCAGTGTACATATAGATACATTTTTGGTACTTTAGTGGCCAAATATAATTACTTGGCGGATTTGTTCGCACTTGATTTAATTTTTACTTTCTTCTATATCTAATATATAGAAGAAAGTATTGGGTTCATGCAAATTTTCGAATTTCGAATTTTGACGGATTCGAACGTTTTGAGGTGTGCTGAGTCCATTTCGACTATTTTTGGAAAATGTCTGTCTGTCTGTGTGTATGTGTGTGAGTGTCACGTTGGTGTGTGACCAGTTTTTTGGTGGCCGCTCTACAGCAAAAACTACCGCATGAAACCGAACGAAATTTGGTACACATATATGCCCCTATGTGAACTTGTGCCCATTAGGTTTTGGCGCGAATTCCTCCAAGGGGAGTGGAGCAATGTGACGTTTTTTGAGTTACGCGTGCTTACTATTCCTCAGTAAGTAACTGGCGGAATCAAACAAAATTTGGTCCATATGTTGCCATTAACAGGAACAGGTGCTGATTCAATTTTGGTGTCAATAACTCAAACTGGGGTTGAGCTACAGAACGTTTTTTGTCTTCAAATGTGACTGTTTATCTCAAGAAATAATGAACGGAATGAAAGAAAAATTTATCGGCAAGTAGCCCTTAGTGGGTATAAGAGCTGAATTCATTTTGGTGTCAACAGCTAAAAAGGGGGTAGCGCAATCGCCCGTTCTTTTTTTCCATTGTGAGTGACCCGGTGAACGTAGCCCATTGTGGTGAACGTAGCATCTCAAGAAGTAATGCTACGTTCTGGTTGAAATTTGGAATATATGTGAATCCATATGTAAACAGACTTCGGTTCAATTTTGACGCCAATCACTCCAAGAGGTGTTTGATTTTTTTTTTTTTTTTTGCGAATAAAAATAGTTTTATTAATGGAACAATAAGATAAATCGTAATAGATTGTCGTCTGCGTATTTCTCGTGATTTTAATTGTATGGAAATGATTGGAAATATTATCTCAATGATTTAAAATTTTTAACTGTTGCCATCTTATGTTTAGTGACAAATAAAATATTTGTAATTAATTCAAGGAAGGCTTTTAAAATAACTTTCAATTTTCGCTCTTTGCTTTGCTTTTGTAATAATTCAGACATTGGGATGGTCGTTAAGTTTTTGCATGTGTAATTTTGTTTTTATTGGTCATATTGCTTCCTCGTCAAGCACGGGGAGGGATCAGAAAAAAAAAAAGAAAAATATAGAAGAAAGTTTCGTGATGGCCACAACATACTAGTTAGTACTGCACTTGACGCATTTTAAACTTTGGCGATTATTTTTCCTTTTATTTTAGCCCCACTGTATTTTAGCCATATTATGTCAAAAATACAGTGAACAGTAGAAGTACAATGTCAAACTTTTTTTTTTGTTTTTTAATAAAATTTAAAACAAAACAAGTAATGCAACAAACTAATAGTTCCATTAACATTAACATGCGAAATATTGGGGATATTTCGATAACTGGGAATCTGGCGCGGTCGTCTTATTTTCTATCATCGTCATTCATCGGCTAAATAATTTTATTTTGTTAACCCTGCTAATTTATAGTAACCCTATGTGAATAGAAATTATTTTCTCTTTGTTTAGATTTGCAACGAAAAATACCTCTCGCGCTGGCACTACAACCAAAAATTGACGCCAATGAAGAAAGATCGCCAGATTCAGAATTATCGAAATCTTCCCGAAATATTTATATTAAACTGCAAAAAAAAAAAAAAAAAAAGCCAATAAATCTAGTATACTAACATTATAAAGAGAGAGGAGGAATTTTTGTGGGTTTATATGTTCGAGGTAATCTCCGGAACTACTGCAACTATTTGAAAAATTTTTTCACTGTATGAAAGGTGCTCTTACTGAGTAACATAGGCTATAATTCGAAAAAACTCCGATAAATAGTTCTTTTTTTATTCGAATGTAGGCCCAAATTTCAAGTAAATTGCCTATTATTGGCTATTAAAGGGGTGAAAAATTACTTGCACATATTAATTTTTTATATCGTTGAAAAGGGTAGAATTTTCTGCGCTCTAAGCAATTTGTTTCAATGCTCTAACTTCATTACGACGGGAGCAATTTGCGTTTTTATCTCGAACTTTTTTAGGCTTAGCTGAAATTTTGGCAATACTTTCTTCATTAAATCTATCAATAAAACTGAAGGAATTGTCCCACAGTTTTCTTTTTGACACCTTTGGAAAAAGCGACATTTTTTGCTCCGGAAATATCACGACCTATGGTCGAAAAAATAACCTTCTATCTCCAAAGGAAAAAAGTTACAAGCCGTTAAAAATCAAGTTTGAATCAATCTAATCTCCATTAAAATTACTGATGTTTTGTTTCGCATTACCATGATTACGTCTTTTAGCTTCGCTTCATTTTAATTTCTTAAAGGTTCACAAACCTTGGCGCCACGGAATTATAAGCAATGGGGAAATGTTTTCGCCAATTCTGCATATTTTACGATCTACCTTATGATTATACCCCCAGACAATGTAGAAATTGCGGGAAGAGTTTGAAATTTAAGAGTCTTAGCAATTTTCCAAATTGTTGCCAAATTTGTGGACGCTAAAGACCAAGGGCTAATGTACTTCGGCCATGGCATTGCTGATAGTGATAGAAGCAAAAATTACAGCCCATAATTGACGATAGCGAAAACCCCCCAGTTATCAAAATATCTTCGAAATTACTAATGAAAAGAAACCAGTGCATCGTAAAAGCAGGGAGGATGGAAGCTGTATTTGTACGCCTTTTACATTTAATTCTAAAGAAGAATTCTTTGAATTAATTAATTATTAATTCTTTGAAAAGGTGTGTGCGCATTTTATACAAAGAAAACTGATCATTTTACATTAGAGGGAGAGGGGGCGTCATTTTTTTTTTATTCAACGAACTTCCATTAAATTTTTTAGCACTGGCATCGCTGTGCGGGTACTGCTAGTAAATAAATAAATAAATAAATAAATAAAATCCAGCATCCATCTCTTGGTATTTATTCATTTAATTTCTGTCTGCTTGATTTCAAATTTTCTTTTTCACGATCACAAATTGCGATATGACCCTACTCGTTTGGTTTCTTGTTTCTACAAATGGAATTTAATAAAAATGGAGATTAAATTCACATCCGTCATATTAAGGCTAGTGATTATTGCCGCCACTCGGTTACCGTAATTCTTCCTGTAGTTTTGCTATTTAGGTTCATTTACATATAGGTGTTTCTCCTGAAAAAAAAACCGTGACTTAATGGTAGAATTACAGTAACCGTAAAGAAGCAAAAAAATAAATAAATAAATAAATAAATAAATAAATGATTGGAATTTTGACATCTTGTATTCAATTTATGTTTTTCGCAATCACGAGAGTGTGTGTGTAGGCGTGTGTGTTTGTATCTGTGTGCAGACATGAGTGTGTGTGTATGCATGTGTGTGTGTGCGCGTGTGTATGTGTGGTTACGCGTGTATGTGTGTGTGTTTGTGTCTGTGTGCACGCGTGGTGTGTGTGTTTGTGTGCGGTTGTGTAGTGTGCGTGTGTGCATGTGTATGTGTATGTGAGCGTGTGTGTATGTGTGTGTTTGTATGCGTGTGTGTGTGTAGGATATGGAGCAACCTGGAGACAGTTTTCGCTAGAGAAGCAGCATCCGGAGGGGCCGGTCGACGGTGGTGCTGCATAGGGAGGAGGAGGGAAAATAAAAGCATAGGAATTCAAAACAGTCAAATGAGAACAATAAGAAATGTTTGCGTATTTTTTCAAAAACTGCCAAATTTGGCACCTACGACCTAATGTAAACAAAGTACTGCAATGTAAACGAAGGAAATCATCCAATGAGAGTTGACCCAAAGAAAAGGTGCGGAGCTTGGAATTGCTCAAATTATTACCTTAGCAACTACAACTGCTTATTGACCCTTTTCTTTCTCTGATCGCAACCGTAAAGAAGAAAAAAAAAATGATGATTTTTTTAAATAAAAAAATATTTAGAAGCGGAGGTGTCTGAAGGAAATAAAATATCATGATGTATGTGAACGAAAAAGTTTAAGACGTATATGGTGTTACACTTTTTACCAACATGTTTCATTTCCTATAGAACATTAAAATGAAACATATATTTCTACCAAAGTTTATCAACAGTAAAAGTTGGATAGAACACGACATTAGTCTGAAATAATCTGAGAAAAAGCCATTAAAAATACTTAATGTTTAATTAAGACTTAAAACGATCTACTAAATAAGTTAAATCACATCAAAAGATCCATTCAGAGAATGTTATCATAACTGAAATTATAATTCTAATTTACTGAATAAGTTACTACGATAATCAATAAGTTTTTAACTTAAGATAGAACAATGAAATATGGAGGAAATTATTTACTGAGAACACATTCCAAAAAAATATCCAAAATTTATGAATAACTAATTTTTAAACTTATAACTTACAAAAGTTAAAGGTAACGAACATTTCGCGTAAAATTGTAATTTCGCGTTTATGTAAAATTTCATAACATGTTTCGAAGATCTGAAAATTGAAAAAACACAATATGTTGCCAATTTTCAGAAAGTAAATTACCTTTGAGAAAATTTAAAATATTATTCTATAGAATTAAAAAAATATATATATTGGACAAATAAATTACAATTTTGTAAAGGTGAAATCTGAAATGGTTGATTGGCCAAACGAATAGCAAATAAGCTTTGGTGTAGGGTTACCAAAATTGCTCCGTCGCCAAGGTAATGTAGCGGGTTGCCAGAATGAAATATTTATCGCCGTGAGCCGGTTACCGTAATTCTACCGACATAACTTTTAAGGTAAGCAGATTTTTAATATGCTTGTTTTTATTATTGAAAATAATTTTAAAAAATAAATGAAAATTAATTTGAATTTTAAAATTTTGAATTGAAATTATGTTATTCGCAATCACGAGTTGTAACAGGACCTTACTCATTGGGCGGTTACCTGTGTATAGTTGCGTATGTGTTTGTGTAGGCTTGTGTGTGGGCGTAGACCTATGTGTCTACCTGTGTGTCAACGTAAGCACGCCAACGTGCATCCATTGAAATGTCAAAAAGTCTTCAAATTTGTTTGGCGAAATATTTAGAATTTTAATGGAGCTTTTAATTTTTGACCGTCTATTGGTTTATTTTAATAAATTGTGGGACCATTTTTATATTTAACTAGCATTCCCGTACCCGGCATTGCTCGGGTAATGGAATTAGCAAGGGTTAACAGTGTTTGGGGCACCTAGTTTCGAAAATCCCTTGTAATAATTACTTATATTTTTTTCTAATTTTGGGAGGATCACGGGGCCCCTGGACTCCTTATGTATATGACCTTGTACTTAAGCGATCTTTAACTGTTATTAAGGATCCTTTTAAAGTATTGATTATCTTTGCAAACACAGGCCATCCATATTTTATTGTTATACCAATGTTTAAGCAAGAACTTCTTTGTATAACACATTTTTAGGTTGGTTTTTTTTTCTGGTGCTAAAATTATTAAGCTGCTTGATGAACAGACTTTGGAGCAAGCTACATAAAATTGGCCGTGTGAAAAAAAAAAGTCTTCTTTAAATTGATCCCTGCTACTTTTAATGTCTGTCCTTGTGACTTATTAACGGTTATTGCAAAGCAAACTTTTACAGGAAACTGCACTCTTCTAAATTCAAAAGGATGGTCCGCCTATGATGATGTTCTTAAAAACTTCGTTTCTACACTGTAAACACGATTCAGGAACGTTCCTGGGAAATAATGGGCAGCTGATGTGCCCAATTTCTGCCAGTAACATATCTTGCAAAATCCAGGAACGTTTTTCTTTGAAATTCAGTAACAATCCTGAAATTATCCTAGAAACTTCCTAAAATATTCAGAAATATTCCCGTTAAAAGCCAGTCGTGTCTCTGAAAAAATACGAGTAAACTTAAGAAGGTATAATGTAATAGGTCGACATCTTCCTGATTCCTCAAGGAAGTTCCAAGAGCATCATTGCAAACATGGCCAAAGCTTAGCAAGAATTGCTGGCAAGTAACGAAAATTTTACTCGCCTGCAACTCTTGCAAAGCAACGTAGTCCATACTTATTCGCTCCCTGCGGGAGCTTAGTTAGCATGGACGGGCCGTACCTGAACTGAAGCCGATGAACTTTATAAATACGTTCAGTTATTCTTTAAACTGGGAACTAAAATATTTTCACTACGGTGAAAAGTCTGTATTCGTGCGACTTGTAGCAATTCAGGAAACTTTTTGACAATGATACTTGTTTTTTCCAAGAAGTGGATCAAAACCATTGAAATCCCGAAACGTAACACGGAAATATCCAGTAACGTTTCGGAATTTTTTTACAGTGTAGTTTTGAAAAAATGAATGCAAAAGACAGAAACATTATTATTTGACTTGAGAAAAGCCTCGAAGAACCACGTGAGAAATAAAAACAATATCAAATTTAAAATTCGCTATTGACCAAAAGTTGAGATGAAGTACTGAATTATGATTTGAATGGAGGAAAGCCTCTTAAAATAAGGGATTTGAATTTCAATGACAGGTTTTAATTTGATTAAAATAAAAGGAACTAATTGGTATTTCGAAAAACCCTTTCTTAGTGGATACTTTCGTAATCATGTGGATATGCCTGCCGAATTTCAAGTCTGAGGCTTCAGCCGTATTGGCTGTGCGTTGATATATATATATATATATATATGTATATATATATGTTATCTCAGGAGATTGATTTTTACTTTCTTCTATATCTAATATATAGAAGAGAGTATTGGATTCGTGCAAATTTTCGAATTTCGAATTTTGACGGATTCGAACGTTTTGAGGTGTGCTGAGTCCATTTCGACCATTTTTGGAAAATGTCTGTCTGTCTGTGTGTGTGTATGTGTGTGTTTGTGTGTGTATGTATGTATGTGTGTGTGTGTATGTATGTGTGTCACGTCTGTGTGTGACCAGTTTTTTGTGGCCGCTCTACAACAAAAACTACCGCATGAAATCGAACGAAATTTAGTACACATATGTGCCCCTATGTGAACTTGTGCCCATTAGTTTTTGGCGCGAATTCCTCCAAGGGGGGTGGAGCAATGGGACGTTTTTCGAGTTACGCGTGCTTGCTATTCCTCAGGAAGTAACTGGCGGAATCAAACAAAATTTGGTCCATATGTTGGTATTAACAGGAACAGGTGCTGATTCAATTTTGGTGTCAATAACTCAAACGGGGGTTGAGCTATAGAACGTTTTTTGTCGTCAATTGTGACTGCTGTATCTCAAGAAATAATGAACGGAATGAAAGAAAAATTTATCGGCAAGTAACCCTTAGTGGGTATAAGAACTGATTTTATTTTTATGTCAACGGCTAAAAAGGGGGTAGCGCAATCACCCGTTCTTTTTTTACTTTCTTCTATATCTAATATATAGAAGAAAGTATTGGATTCGTGCAAATTTTCGAATTTCGAATTTTGACGGATTCGAACGTTTTGAGGTGTGCTGAGTCCATTTCGACCATTTTTGGAAAATGTCTGTCTGTCTGTGTGTGTGTGTGTATGTGTGTGTGTGTGTATGTATGTATGTGTGTGTGTGTGTATGTATGTATGTGTGTGTGTGTGTATGTATGTGTGTCATGTCTGTGTGTGACCAGTTTTTTGTGGCCGCTCTACAACAAAAACTACCGCATGAAATCGAACGAAATTTAGTACACATATGTGCCCCTATGTGAACTTGTGACAATTAGTTTTTGGCGCGAATTCTTCCAAGGGGGTGGAGCAATGGGACGTTTTTCGAGTTACGCGTGCTTGCTATTCCTCAGGAAATAACTGGCGGAATCAAACAAAATTTGGTCCATATGTTGGTATTAACAGGAACAGGTGCTGATTCAATTTTGGTGTCAATAACTCAAACGGGTGTTGAGCTATAGAACGTTTTTTGTCGTCAATTGTGACTGCTGTATCTCAAGAAATAATGAACGGAATGAAAGAAAAATTTATCGGCAAGTAACCCTTAGTGGGTATAAGAACTGATTTTATTTTTGTGTCAACAGCTAAAAAGGGGGTAGCGCAATCACCCGTTCTTTTTTTCCATTTTGAGTACCCTATCTCAAGAAGTAATGCTACGTTCTGGTTGAAATTTGGAATATATGTGAATCCATATGTAAACAGGCTTTGGTTCGATTTTGACGCCGATCGCTCCAAGAGGTGTTGATTTTTTATTTTTTTTTTTGCGAATAAAAATATTTTTATTAATGCAACAATAAGAAAGATAAATCGTAATAGATTGTCGTCTGCGTATTTCTCGTGATTTTAATTGTATGGAAATGATAGGAAATATTATCTCAATGATTTAAAATTTTTAACTGTTGCCATCTTATGTTTGTTAATAAATAAAATATTTGTAATTAATTCAAGTTAAGCTTTTAAAGTAACTTTCAATTTTCGCTCTTTGTTTTGTTTTTACAATAATTCAGACATTGGGATGGTCGTCAAGTTTTTGCATGTGTAATTTTGTTTTTGTTAGGAATATTGCTTCCTCGTCAAGCATGGGGAGGGATCAGAAAAAGGAAAAATATAGAAGAAAGTTTCGTGATGACCACAACATACTAGTTATATATTAAGATGAAGCTTTGAGCGTTATTTAAATGTTTTTTTTTAATTGAAACGTTCTTTAAAAAAATCTTATGGTATCGAAAAGTGTTCAATTTTTTTACGGCACTGAAAAAACAATCAAGATTAGCATTATTACAATATTTGGCAACGTTTGACAAGCTAATGAGAAAACGGTATTTTGACTAGTTTGGCATGCTATTTGGAAAACGTGAAAAGTGATCCATAATATGAAAATCATCCCTATAAAATGCATATCAGTATTATGCTTTTAAGTTATAATATTTTTGGTAACTAAAAATTTAGGCAGTTTCTCCGATAGCATAACTTGCAAGATTTCCCACCCAGGACACGTTCAATGTATGACTGAAATTTAAAAAGAAGGCTACATTTTCAATATAACATAATCGCTATTGAAAACTATATAATTAATAACAACGGATATTTTTTCTGAGTATTATAAAAATTTCCCAGTGTTTTAAAGCAATCATAACTTCTCTCTTATTGGCATCAAATTCAGCTAGTATACCTAATACATGGTGCACTCATTCGAAAAGAAACAACTGTAATAACTAAAATAAAAAATAAAAAAAACCCCATTTAATTCGCAATTGTGTAATGCAGAGGGAAAATTGAAAATCCTTTTAAAAACCCTATACTATTAATAAACAATGACAAGTTTTTTTTGTTAAAAAATAGAAACTAACAACAGACAAAAAATATAAATTATTGCGTTTAATTTCCTTGTCGGCCAACAAGGAATTCGATCACCAAGCGGGTGAATAAAGCTTATTTTAGCCGCATTTAAAATCTGCTTTAAAAAACGTTATAATTCGAACTTTAAATAACATGGAAGTTCCAAACACATTCTATCAGACGCAGAAAAAAAGCTCTTTATTTTGGTACGTTATTTTTACATTTTTAAATATGTTTTCACTTCAAAAATTGAAAAAAAACCTTTTAAATGTTTTTAATTAATTTTTTCGTTAATTACTGCCATCTAAGGACGTAACCTAACTATAAACACTCTTGATCAACTTTTCTTTCGAACAATTTTTTTTAAATTCAGAATCGGTCCATCCGTTTAGGCGTTAAAGTGCCACATACGGATAGACACACAAATAGATACAATACACAGTCATATAACCCCCTTCCTTTGTGTGTTGGGGGCTAAAAACGCATTTTTCTCGAAACTGAAACATAGTTCGTTATTTTGTGGACAGCTTCCTGCCTCCATAGGAGTAGCATTTTTTCTTTTTATTCAAGGTTACTGATTAGATACTTACACTGATTTCATACTTATGACAAAATATCGAACTTATCCAATGCTCTAAGACGCAGTAGAGTCCTGGTTATCCACCATTAGATTACCCGACAGTTTAGGCTGCCCGCCACACCAGTGGCATTTGCATTGCTTATTTAAATAATTAACACACGAAAAACCGTTGAAAAATTGCCTACGTATAGCATGCAGATATCAGTGAATATATGTATTAACAAATGGTTTTCAGGCGTCTGCTGGTAACTTGCACACGTCAGTTAGTCTCTTACTAATATGTCTATATATCTATATATATGTATATATATATATATATATATATATATATATATGTATATATATATATATATATATATATATATATATATATATATATATATATATATATATATATATATATATATATATATATATATATATATATATATATATATCTATCTATCTATCTATCTATCTATCTATCTATATATATATATATATATATATATATATATATATATATATATATATATATATATATATATATATATATATATATATATATATATATATATATATATATATAGTTTAGTACTAGGGGGTTTCGCCCCCTGTTTACTGACACTAGTCAATCCCGGAAGATTGCTTCGAAATCTTATATAGTTTGAAAAGAGCTATAAATCCTCAGTTGAATAGAATCAGATTAAAAACGCGTTACTTTTGGAACAAAAAGCAACCCTTTCACGGGTTTTAAACTAACCTTCAAAGCTATAGGTGCTATGGGGCTCCTGAGCATTGCAAAACGGTACAGTTTTGTACGTTTGATAAGTCGCTTTCAAATTCGTGGTCTCTAGTAATATATTTTAAGCTTATCTAAGAACCTGAATTGAGATGAGTCTAAGATATTCCGTTAAAATAGAAGCCCTTATCCATGCCCTTCCAATTAATTGAGAAAATTGAAATAATCTTTACTTAATGCAGAAACAAATATTGTCGAACGACATGGAATGTTAAGAAGAGAGTGGGAAATCTTTCATCCCTTCAACAGGTAACTTAGTTTAAAAAAAGAAATTATAAACAATTAGTTCGAAATTTAAAATAAGAAACCACAGCTGCTCGAAAGGGGCTCGAAGTAGTTTTGCACCAAATTTCATTGCTGTAGGTGTTATGAGGTCTCCTGGACGCAGACCCGCCAGATTTCCTTTCACAATTTCTTTGACGTTACTTCTTTTTAAACTATAGAGATAAGCATCCCTATTTCCCGCGAATTTAGCGTATCCGTCTTTCTAACGACCCGTTTTTAGTGGATGACCAGGACTTGATTGTACTACCCAAAATGGATTTTCCTAACTTGATTTTCATTATGATTCTAAAACTAAAAATGCTATTTTTTTTCTTGTAGGCCATTCTAATCTTAAAGATTCATCTCGAAGTCGAAATCTTTTGCCAATGAATCTGATGTCCTCCTATGCTGCTGACTTTCCAGATTATAATATAAAGTTAAAGCAAAATGAAGCCATGAAGCTTTAAACCAAATTTGATCTTACAACCTTATTATGTAATCTCTTCCAGAATAAATTCATGACAGTGTTTCTTTTTTTAATGCTTTAAACGTCTTTTGAACCCTTTTCTTTTTGGTTTATGTCAAAGTAAAAATTACGAAAAAAACAGTGTA
Source organism: Uloborus diversus (assembly GCF_026930045.1). Classification (NCBI taxonomy): domain Eukaryota; kingdom Metazoa; phylum Arthropoda; class Arachnida; order Araneae; family Uloboridae; genus Uloborus; species Uloborus diversus. Next base: position 72,017,331 of record NC_072732.1, on the reverse strand, counting down.
GGTGAGAGTTTAACTGACTTACAACCAGAACAATGGGGTCGTTTCCGAACTTTTAAAAGTACTTTTTTCTGAGAGAGCATGCTTAAAAACATAGGATCTGACCTTTTTTACAAATAATTTGACTAAGTTTAATGTTTAAAAAAATATTTTAATCGGTGCGCTTTTATTGTTTACACTTTTGCACAACATGACATAACAAATAACGAAAGGCCATTCACTGATGTCCTTCACAGAGCAAAATATTTAATTCGTTTCTTTACTCACATATGTTGGCAACGATATGGTTGATAGCAAGCGAAGAGCGCAATATTCAATTCCTTTCTTGATTATCATAACGTAGAAAGGCAGCAGGCAGATGCTCCAAAGTACTTCATTTGTGACGTCATAAAAACCACGCCTTATTTTCAAAATCGGACATTTTCAAATATTCATAAAAAAATTAAGCGTTGAGAAAATGAAAGTTTTTTCTCCCTCCATGTTATTTTGTTTTGATTATTCTATCAATTTAAGTCTCTAAAAGTATTACTTTTGAAACAACCCCATTGTAAGAATCGCGCTTATCCTAGCATTACGACATTTAAACACATGATCAAAATACATTGGAGAAATAAAAATCAAACACAAAGATGCATGATATTAACGTATTTCAACGACAAACAAGCTGTCCTACCATGTCATGGATGACATGTGGGCACACATTGGTAAAAATATATATGTTACTTAAAGCTCTTAAGCAATGAGATCGGACAAAATGGCTTCCTCCGGTTAAAAAAAAAATCCAGTTGTACCTGTTTCTTCCCTAAACAGAAACATAAATATTTATTATTTTCGAAGTTGAAAAAAACTTCCGTTTTTTTTTAATTCGAAAATAAAGAAAACCTGCTGCTGTGACATTGACATCGCACTATTGCCAAGTATCGCTACGTTATAGTATTACGAAAGTGTGCAATGATATTAACACCGCTTTGTTCCAAAAATGTTCAAAAGGCCCCTTTTGAAGCAACCATAAAGGGAGCTGCACAACTAGACCACACTCGGAGTCCACATACAAGATTTAAACTCTCCGCGGCGTATTGTTTTAAGACACGCATGATAAATACATAATATATACACTTTCAAGCATACGTACATACATACATAAATGTAGTATACATTCATGCATCCATTCAAATTTCCATTCATTCATTCATTCATACATTAACTCGTACGTTCATTCATACATTTATTCATTCATACATACATACATTCATTAACATACATACGCACATACATGCGCAGAAGTTTCGAGAAAACTCGTGATAAATGGCGAGTCGTCAAAATGAGCCTATCGGCTGTCTATAAGTTAGGTACATATGCACGTGCAGATGAGCAGAAAAACCACTCAGCATTCATTTGGGAGTGAGTAAAACAAACATTTAGAAAAAAATATATTTCGAAATACTTTTGCGATTACAATGATTCCTTTACTATTTAAAGAAAAATAACACATTACCTTCAATTTCATAAATTAAGAAAATAAACCGCAACAAACTTTTAAAACTTTCAATTATAACTATGTTTTCACTAAAAAAAACAAAGAAAATCAAAATTGAATAATAAAAATGTCTAAGGAAATTAAAACATACAACTCACTCACCCTGTATGTACCCAAATTGTCTACGGCACAGCTAAGAACAGCTTCCTGACCGGTTGCTACCGTGACGTTTGGAATTGTTTCTGTAAATTCTGGCTCTAAGTCCTCTGTTGAAAGAAAAGGAAAACATATTTTACTATAGATAAGGAATATTACGTTCGCAAACGCATAACATATTATTAAAAAGAAAAACATTTTGAATTTGTTTCTTATTAAACAAATGATTAGAATTTTCCTTAGCGTAGTTTTGCAGCTAGGTTTTTATACCATTGGTTTTTGGTAGCAAAAAATATTAACGGACCACTTGCAGATCCGACAAACGTTGACCTATTTAAACGTTGTAAAATCAAAAGTTGTATGAAATTACACAAATTCTGTTTGGAAAAGAAACAAATTTGGTACATCGTATTTGCCTCTATGTGATTTGGTATTAAATATAAAACTTAGGTGTGTTCAATGTAATAAGTTAGAACCTTCCTGCTTTGCTAAAAAAGCTGCAAAAGCATTATTTCAATCATGGGCAACGCTAAGACAGAATTTCAAGCGAATACAATGAATCTAACTCGCCTGTATATCTTAATCTGGACGGGATGTAACCGAGCTGATGCCGATACACTTATTAGATGCGCTCAATTAATCTTTATACTGGTAGCTAAAAGTATTTTTCACAGCAAATTTATTCAGTTATATTAAATAAAGAACATTAAACTTAAAATTAATTTGAAAGAGCTTAATTTCACAAAAAGAGAACACTTTACTGAAAAAAGTTGTATTACATTTCCACATTTGGTACCAAATCAAAAACTAATTAGCAAACTCCATCAAGAGATAACTAAGGTTCTTTGACATGAACTAGATGTATTCTGACATTTCACTTTAAATGCTTTTAACTTATTTTTTTTACTCATTTCCTTTTATTTTTTTTACAAAAAAATACTCGTATATACATTTTAACTAACGCAGTTTGTTTGCCAATCCTTCTTACAGAACTTGACATTTGTAATAAATTTCCTACCAAAGATTAAAAATAAAAAAAAAATATGTATAATCTTTGAATCACTTACGGAATGAGCGAACACCTTATTTCACAGGGGCTGTCACAATTTCGTATTTTTTCTTCCTTCCCAGGAATGAGATGTGATTTCTCAGCGAGAATAAATTAAATGTTAAATAGGAACTCAACATTAAAAGAAAATTTGTAGTCGCCTCGTTTGATTAGTCTTTTCCCTCTTTCAACTTTCCTTTTCTTTTCCTTTTATTGACAAATTTTCTTTCAAAAGAACACATTAAATTAGCATTCAGTGCTTCGTGGAAGCTAGAAACATTTAGTTTTTCGAAAGGAACTAGTTTTAACTTTGAGCTATCTCCAGGGAAATGGATAAATTTTCTTCAGCTCAAATTATTGCATAAATACTTTGATATCTTTAAATTTTAGAAAGCAATTAAAATAGCTATTTTTAAAAAGGTTAATGCTTCTTATTATTTTCGACACTTTCTTAACATACTAAAGGTTGCTAAAAATAGGTTTTTTTTTTGTTTAATACTTGAGCTTAGAAAGCCTGAACTTTTGATTGAAAAATAAAATGTGGTAGAAGTGTATATATGAAACAAGGCTTTGTAGAAACAATAAACCGTTATGTAACACTATGAAGCACTTTAGAAGACATTTTAAATTCATAAGTGTGAATCAGAACTGCTATTTTCATTAAATATGAGTAATTGTTTGTCTACTATAATCATTTTTTTTAATTTTCAAAAAATAATAACTTGATTTTATCAGCGTTTAATTTTGTACTGTTTTCAGTAAGCACGAAAAGAAATGGCGCAATTTGGTGAGATTGTGGTGTTTCATTGATTTCCTTCAGCTGAATACGTAATAGTCCCGTAATTAGATGAAATCAGCAAAATACACTGGCCTCAAAAAGTTAAGGTACAACATGTTTTTCGAAGCTCACCATAAAAAAAAGACAGAAACAATAAAATGCATAAACTGCATGAATGATAATAACGAACTTTAAAACCATTTGTAAAAAAAAAAAAAAAAGATTGCTAACACCTTTCTTTTATACAAAAGAACATATTTTTACGAGTGAAAAAAAATATACAAATATCGAGCTTTCGTACTTTTGTGTGTAAGTTGTGTTGATTTTCCAACATTGTTGGCAGTTTCGGTGACACTAGTCAATAGGGTTTAGAAAATGTCTCTAAGATGTCGTTTACCCGATTCGTTAAGGTGGAGGGCAGTTGAATGGAAATGGGATTGTCGCTGGCTAATGCTGCTAATATGCTCTCAATATGTCTCGCAGTGTTGCTCAGCAACTTTAGAATCAATACCAATCCGAAGATTCTGTGTCCAGAAGACCTGTTCCAGGCCGACCACGAGCTACAACACCTGCAGACGACCGTTTTCTATTTCTTTCGGACAGAAGGAAAATAACCAGTACTGTGCCACAGCTCGTTGCAGATCAATTTGTAGCATCAGGAAGAAGAAACTCTGCTACTACGGTGCGAAATCGTCTTCGTAATGCAGGTATCTATGCAAGACGACCAGTTGTGCGTGTTCCCCTCAATGGACCACAGCGAAGGACCCGCTTAGGCTGGGCAAGAGAACATGTTTCCTGAACCCATCAACATTCACAGACGAATCCAGATTTCAATTGGAAAGTGATTCTGGGCGTCTACTGATTAGGAGGGAACAGCACAATAGATACCATCAATCGAAAACTGGTGAAATACCAGTTATAGAGGTGGTAATATCATGGCTTGAGCAGGGATCTCGCTTGGTGGTCTTACTGACCTGCATGTGTTGTATGCAGGAACTTTGACTGGTCTGAGATATCGGGATGGAATCCGTGATTCATATGTCTGCCTATATGCTGGTGGTATTGGCAATGACATCATTTTGATGTATTATAATGCACGACCTCACCGAGCTTGGATTGTTGAGGAGTATCTTGAGGATCACTGTTTGGGACAAACGGAATAGCCAGCTCGATCTCCAGACCTGAACCGATAGAACATCTTTGGGGCTATCTTGGCAGACAGGTTTATGCTTTAAATCCCTCTCCCAGATCGTTATATGAGCTGGAACAAGAATTACTCTGGGTCTGGTTTTCGCTTCCTATTCCGGTGTCCGACAACTTAATAAACAACACGGAAAATCGATGACGCCAATGAATTCAAATTAAGGGGGACACATTCCTTATTAGAACCCATTTTTTTGTATTGTTTCTCTGACATTTTACTACATAACACTGTGATTTTCTGTTTTCTTCAAGAATGAACTTTTCCGCAAAGATAGCTTTTTTTGGTTTAAATTGTTTTTGCAATACACTTATACAAATTTCCATGACGCATTCAATAAAAACCATTTGATGCACATATCCTCCAATTTTTTGTTTCTACATTCATTCATTTGCAAATTAGACGCAAAAAATCAGTTGTATCTTAACTTTTTGAGGCCAGTGTATTTCGTGCACAGTTGCCTTACAATTTAAATTATAAAGTAGTACAATATGTGTGCTTAGATACACTGTGAGTTTCAAATGGTTTGCACTTTAGTTACGTTTGCCAATTTTTGAAAATGTCCCATCATACATTACTTTTGATCATACAGTACGTTGCACTTGTAGTAGTGTTACATATTTTCCGTTGATTTTTTTTTCTCATGTTCGTTTGTTCCTATGAGTCTATAAAATATACACTGCAACACGCGTTCTAATGTTGCACTGAACATCCCTTTTGACTTGTGATGCATTGGAAAGCATTTAATGAATCAATATCAAACGTTTGTTGTTCTTACGACCCTGGAAATAATAATGGTTTTAATAAACTCCCATACTTAATTTCAGAATATGAGTACGCGGCAACTGTTTCCCATTTTTTTAATCAGGTTCTTTTTACGAGCATCACAAAAACGGGCTTAAACCGCTACTTCTGGAATAATAAATGTCCAACTTATTGCAAACAGTACAGTTTTAGAATCTGACCCAAAAACTGAATCGTTAGTAGTAAATCATCAACTTATAGAAAGTATTCGAAAAAAAACCAAATAAATAGAACAAGTTATTCAAAAAAAAAAAAAAAAAAAATCCACCAACAATACAAAGTAAGCTCAATATTAAAAGAAATATTTACAAAATTATAATGACATCAGTGAAGAAATAAAACATTGTGTTTTTAATGCAAGCATCTAAGAAAAAATCTTTATTTATGTACACGTTAAACATTTTCCGTTTTAATTGCATTATCGTCACTTTACGTGCAATAATTTCTGATGATGTTGCACTCTTAAATACCCCGTTTTTGAGCATTAAAACTGGATGCATTAAAAATATACATTTCTTCACTTTTTTCCTTGTATCTGGATATTTACACCACTTTAACCCCCTTTCCCTCACGTCATAACATGTTCAATTACACCCTCCTCACTAAGTGCTTCTAATGGAAAAGCCATCTCTTTGAAAGTTTTATGCTCGCATAATAAACTATCATGGAAAAAAAAAGACACAAGATAAGCTTAAAAATGGCTAGTTTTCTTGTTTATTTATAAATTTCAACACCAATTAATGCTGCTTGAAAAAGTTAATAAGAAAAAAAAATGTACACATATTTCTAGCGATAATTAGAACACACAAGGTTTACTTTTTTAGAAATCGTTAGAATCATAGAGTTAATGTTCCAAGAGCATTTTCATTAGGGTTAGCGATATATACTTAAACGAGTATAGATTAGCCTACGCGTCAATGTTGAAAGCACTCTGTGCTGCTAAATTTTATCCAATGATTGCTTGAAGTTTTGATGGAAAATCTCAAAACAAAAGAAGAAAAATATCTTTAACGTAAAAGCTTTTTGAAAAAAAAATGATTTTTAAAGGAAAAAAAAAAACTTTTACCGAGTATTTAAAAACATAATAATGATTCCTTCAGTCAAAAGTATTACTTTTAGTTACTGAAATTGATAGAATCAACAAAAAATAGATAAGAAATAATAACATTACGAGGAAATACTTTCATTTTACCAACGCTTAATTTTCAATGATGCATTTTTTTAACATCCGATTTTAAAAATGAGACGTGGTCTTTATTACGTCACAAATGATGTACTTTGGTGCATCCGTCTACCGCATTTCTACGTTATGATAATCAAGAAGCGAATTAAATATTGCACTCTACGCCTGCTATCAGCCATATCGTTGACATTACACGCGATTAAAGATACGAATTAAATATTGCGCTCTGCTAATGGCACCAGTAAATGGCATTTCATCATTTGTGACGTCATGTGCAGAATCGTAAGCAATGAAATTGCACCGTTTAAAATAATTGTTTTTTGAATAACAATTTTAACATAAATACTTTAAAAAATAATTAAGGGCAACCGAGAGAGTTTTCATCCAACTTCGTTGAGAAAAATGTTGAGATAAATGGAAAGCGCAAAAGGACTGTCTGACCCCGGGTTTTATGGAAAGGCAAACATCCGGTTTACAAGCGTCAAAAATAATAAGAATTTCACCGCTTGACTTATTCAACCGCGTTTTGAAAAGTATTCTTAAGTTTTGTTACAACAAATTATAAACTAGAATTCGTGCATTCTAGTCGCCACTCAACCATGGTATTTTTTGAACGTCTTGAATTAATAAATGGACATTTTTACAAAAAAAAAAAAAAATATATCCGTTAAATATATTATGTTTTTACATTTGTATTTGCTTACTTTTTAAGATCTGACATTCCATTGGCTTCTTAAATTATTTTAAGTCTTATTTTGCTACTTCGCTATTTTATCACGTGTTTCGATGATACGAGGAAAGCATCACAAGAAAAAAAGGAAACTGCAAACTGACGTCAAATAACTTACTGAAATTTCCAATAAAGGTAAAAATTAAAAATTACTTAAAAGTAGTTATTTTTATCTTTTAATTAAGTGTACTGTATCCCCAAGGTTGCTATTAAATTGACAGGCATCCAGTCAAGAGGAGTGTACCTGAATGGGGATGGGAGTGAAAAAATTTAAATAATGGGTTTATTTCATTTCAGACTGACTCTGCTGAATTTAGAGAATAACACCCATTTGCAAAATCTGATACACCTGAAAAAAACTATATGCGTCTAGTTCCGCCCATAATCCGGATATTTGCCTTTCTATCTCGTCGGTGATCAAACAGTAGGGGAGGGTAGTCCAAAGCGGTAGGTTATTGAAGGTCGATTTTAGATTTTTATCTCAGTAATTTCGGTTTTATATTCTAGCAGGATTCTGGAACTACAGAATAAAAGTGATTTTTTATTATTTCTAATTCAATATTTATTTATCACCAAATGTTCAAACCTTTGAAAAACCCGCTCTGCCCTACCAGGGAGCACAAAGCGGGTAAGCTAAGTGTACTGTAATTTAGTATATTTGCCAATCAAATATGAATTTATAAATGATTAAAATAGTTGACTAGCTACCTGCCATAATAAAAAAAAAAATGTAAAACAGTTGTACTAATCCAATTTAAAGTTAGAACATTTGTTTTATAAAACATAAAGAAATAACTTATTAAATTAATAGACTAATTAATTGCCATTCTAAAAATATAACTTTTTTAAGTTATAGTACTTATCCAGTTGAAATGGAAAATCTAAGTCAGCACACGAGTCAAGAAATTATAAATAAATATATGATTAAATCCTATAACCAATTTACCCGAAGGCACGTTTTTTATTTCAACCTTTATAACCTTAAATTTAAGAGAGAAACATACGAAATGCCTATCGTAGTTTGTACGTGGATGGTGTCAAAGTTACGTAATATTATTGACAATAAAAAAAATAAGTTGATCTTCTACTAATGACAAGTTACAAAACTTCATTCTTTTAGAAATATATAATTTCTTTTCAAATTTTAAGCCAGGTTGCGCCATGCCGTTTCACTGCTGCTTCGCTGGGACTGATTAAAACTTGCGTGTGTTAATGTAAACAAGATAAACGTATGCATCGCCGGATACACCCCAATGGGGGATATAATAAGTCCTACCATCTTTGGGCGACCCACCCTCTCCTAAAGACTTTTAATTTGAAAAAAAAAAAAAGTTTAGCCCCTATGCATACGATATTTTTCCATAAATAATGAGCTGGTTTGTGCAGTTATACATTTAATTACATTATTACACTACATTAAAGCATTGAAGAGTCGGAAGTATTGTAGGACTAAATATTATATATATATATATATATATATATTAGGGTGTCCCAAAAAAATGAAAGTCGTTTTTTTAAAACGCATACCCTCTTATTTTTTTCCTTTTATATCAAAACCGTTGGAAAAAAAGTTTCATGCAATTTGAAGCACGGTAACCCGTGCCGACTTGCGCCTAAAGGCCTAAACGTGTAAATAGCACGTGTATTCATAAGCAAGCGAACGCTGGCGACGCGATACTTTGCAAAGCTCAAAACAGCTGTAAATAGTGCACAGAAAACAAATGAAAACAGAAAAACATATGTTATGGGGAGGGGGGCTTATCCGTAGTAAGTTGCAAACCGTCAAACATGTCAGTACGAATACATTCCGGTCAGCGAGCGCAGTATAGTCCTTCCATAGGGAACGAAACATGGCAGTGGAATTGCAAAGTTTGAAAAAGAGATATTTTTAATAGGAGTCGTAAAACAACAAACTACGGGCTTGAAACTTACCTCTAACGGACAAGTTCTGTCTGTTTTGTTTTATAACATTCGAGAAGTAAATTTAACCATCAGTGAAAGTGCAAATATCGCTATTCGGGAATGAATCATCTTTTGGGAAAAGGCACGCATTCCCACCAAATCGTTGCTAAATTGTGTGAATAAACTTAAAAACCTGCATCAAATCTGGAGAGACTTACAAAAAAATGCAGAGAAACTGCAAGAAGTATTCAGGCAGCGCCAATAAGAATTTTCAAGTAATTTAAACAATTTATTCAATATTGCACATGCTGATGCACTTCGGTTAATCAAAATAGAGAAAGATGGGATTTTCTTGCAACTCCAAAGAGAGCCCGGACGACGTGGTCACTTTAAGTGGAGTGGATAAAAAAAAAAAAAAAAAAAAAAAAAAAAAAAAAAAAAAAAACTGGCCGACAAAGAGGAAAGGGCTCGATTTTGAGCTGTCAAAGAAGAAAACAGGCGCATTAAATACGATTCCATTTCAACATCCTCGGAATTGTATGAACCTGTACAAGAAGAATCCTCTTCGAGCTCTAGTGTAAGTATTAATTCAGAAAATTTCCCTGAAACATATAAATCAGTACCTGGAACAAGTTTATCAGAACCTGGAACAAGTATATTAGAACCAGGAACAAGTTCCAGGTTCTGATAATACAAGTAAATATGTAATGAGGAGCGATTTTATTACTCCAAAGTCAGTTGCTGCATTGGACAGGTGGCCAAGTATACGAGAATATGTGTTTATTCTTGAAGCTACTATTGACGCACTTGGGTGTTACATTGATGAATTTCTCATAGGTAAATCTTCAATTCAAAGAATTCGAACCCAAAAGCGGAAGGAGCACAAGGAAAGAATAAAAATTAGTTTTCAGTACGAGGTACCATCTGTAGTGAATTTACCTTGGGATATGAAACTGTTGCCTGCTTTGAGTGCTCAAAAATCAAAAGAAGGTCGCTTACCTATAGTTATTTTATATGGATGTGACGGAACAACTCATTGCTGAGTCTAAACTGGATAATTCCACAGGAAAAGAACAAACAAAGGCTGTTTGAAAGGCAGTTTTAGATTGGAATCTCGAAGACAAAGTTAAGTTGTGATATTACAGCTTCCAGAATAGGTCCTTTAAGTGGTTCTTGCGCTATTCTTGAGCAAAAATTTGATAGAGAAATGCTTTCCTTTGCTTGCCGCCATCACATATATGAACTGATCTATCTCACTAAAATACAGTGCTATGGAGGAGCAGCGGAGTTGTTCCGAACTGTACCCCAACTTGGAAAATTTACTTGACTTTTACCGTGCTGAACTTACTAATATTACGCTCAGGGATGACTATCAAGAGTTGACAGAACTGCCTATCATATTTTTAGCTGGAGATACAGAAAATGAATTTAAAATAAGACCACCGGGAGCCATGCACAAAGCTCGATGGATGGCTCGAGCGATTTACTCCCTAAAACTATTATATTTAGTTCACAACTAAAATTAGATACGAAAGAAAATGAAGCATTGTTTGATGTATGCTTTTTTGTAGTGACAATATACGTGAAACCATGGCTGCAATGCATTTTGACAGTCAAAGCACCCAAAAAAGATTTGTGCTTTTTGATAAAAGTGTGCGAAAATGTAGACCCAATTATCTCAAAAGCTGCTCTACAAAAATTCATCCAGCTTTTATGGTATGGTCGATAATATTTCACTCCTTTATGTAAAAATGACTGTCTCAAAGCTTAGTGCAGTAAACGATGCAGCTGAAAGAGCGGTAAAAATGATGCAGAACCTTCATGGTTTGCTAACAGCTGATGAGGAACAAAAACAATCTGTTACGTTACGTTCAAGAGCAGCGGACGCTCTATCCTCACTGCAAAAAGCAAACATTGAATTAAAAATATGTGCAGTAATGTTTCTTTTAGGCTAATATTTTTGTAAATATCAGCTTTAAATAAATTGATGTCGCGTGTAGTAATAAATTATGCAGTTAGCCATTTTTCCACTGTAGTCGCCTTACAGGATTTTAGGTCCAACTTTGACCTCAAGTCGGCACGGGTTCCTGTTATTTAATTGCAATGGAACTTTTTTCTCATGTTTCTGAGGTGAAATGGAAAAAATTTGGAGAGTATGCGTATTCGATTTCACAAATTTTTTTTTCGCCATTATATCTTGGGACACCCTAATATATATATATATATATATATATATATATATATATATATATATATATATATATATATATATATATATATATATATATATATATATATATATATATATATATATATATATGCATTTTTTTCAGAGACACCAAATCGAATGTTACTAACTTTCTTCGTACTTAAAAATTCCAATTAGCTGAATGCGAAAGTCAGTTGTAGGACTCTGTCGGATAATTAAAAAGCGATTTTGTAGAAAAATGTTTGATTAAAGTGAGGAAGACTTAGGTAGGGAAATATATTAATAACATCTTTCAATTTATTAAAAAATCTGTTTAATTAAAGAATAAATCTGTTTAAATGATGATTCCGGCAGTTTAAAGATTTTACTTGTCAAGAGTAGATTATAGAAGATTAGAAAATTTTCATTAAAATTTTCTTCATTACAGCCATAAAGAGGTCTTTAAATGTTTGAATAATTTCTGTTGGCAGTGTCATTAAATTTGCTTTCAGAATTGCCTGTCAAAAGGACTGTTTAAAATGTGTTAGAATTTCGATTGTTTGCTCTTTTGATGAAGCAATTAATTATCGTTAATCTTTTGTAGAAGTGCGTTACGAAATTCGTGTATGAGTACAGATTAGCATTTCAGAGAACACTCATTGTGATGAGTGAATGCAATTTAAATTTGGGAGTGCGATTACTGCAATTAAAAGCAAAACTTGGCTATAAAATAGCATTTGTTTAATTTGATAATGAGTTTATTCAGCTCGAGATTGGAGCAGGATGGATTATTATTCCTTTTAATCCTTGCTGAAAATAACCTTTTGCTATTTTTGGGCTCAGGTGAATTACAGATTTTTTGAGAAATAATTTATTCAGCTTCTGAAAGGAATTGTCTAGAGTTGTCACTGAAGTAAATATAAAAAAATTCTTCAGGCAGTATTTTTAGCAAGCTTGAATGTAAAGTGTTTTATTTTTTTCTTGTGCGTTTTGATACTTTACACTAGAATTATGGAAGGGGTTATTTTGACCCCAAGCAAACATTTTTTGCTAACTGCTTCTCTGTATTTTTATACAAAGCTTAATCCTTTCGTTATTTTTTCTAAATCATCGTGTTTGTAAAAACAGGAAGTTTTCAAGACTGTATTTTTAAAAAACCAAACTAAAAGCTGATACATAAAAGTGTAGGAAGGTGTCATTTTGACCCTTTTCAGACAAAAATAAATGAAAATATATTTACTGGGGCTGAAACAGAGCACCAATTCAAAAATACCACTAAGAGCATACTATTGAAAGAATTTGAATCATTCATATTTTTTTTTGTGCATAAAAGATAACTTTAGACGCTAGTTTCTGAAATGCTACTGAAACAGCGCTGCTTATTTTAACGGTACTTTTAACTTTTTCGAGAACTTTATTATACTCTCATAAAACCTCTACATACTTTAAATAACTGAATTCATTATTAATATTTTAATTTTGAACTATTTTTTGCAAATATATACCATTTTGTTTGTAACTATTCAAATTTCTTCTCGGTGATCAAAATGACCCCTGCCGCAAATCTAGGTACATGTAGACCGCCATAATTCTAGTGTTAAATCTTAGCGGAATAGTGTCAATTTACAATTGCATATCATCAAAAATCAGGAACATTTCCAAAAATAACCAAGAAGAAATAAGGACTTAAGGTGTAGTTCATTCCAAATGGGCCAAAACAAAGCTATTGGGGGGAAGGAATTTAGGAAAAATATTTACTATTAAGCAACCGAATGTATCTTAGAAATAAACTGTTACCCTGAAAAGCTGTAAATGGTAAGAAAAATAATCATAAATATCCAAATTTAAATTGCTATCTTACAAAATATTTGGAGAAAACGTGTTTTCAAATGTTTTGTGTCATTATGTTTATGCAATCTTTATTATCTAATTCTTAAAAGAAAATATCACTTGTCATTACTGAAACTACAAGTTATTCTTAAGTTAGAAGAAAAAAGAAAAACTTACTAAAACTGAGTAAAACCAAATGGATTTCAGTAAAGTAACTGGGTGATTTTGGGGGTAGGATGAATTTGTTTTTAAAAACAATTTCATTTTTAACCAACAAAATAAGAATTAGGGTTCAATTCAAGAATTTTGAAAAGTTGTAGACGGTGTGAAAATAGTTCATGGAGTTACAGGTTGCACTTTAAAAATGTTTAGAGGAAAAACGCCATCATAAAAGACCATCATCAGAGGCAGATTTACGATTTTACAAGTATAACACTTATAAGGGCCCATTACATACGAGTTCCAAAAGGGATCAAAAACTAGGCATGGAAAACGTATAGAATAGACAAAGGGGAGGGAGCTATTAATGCATTGCGTTGGCCCCAAAAAATGTGAGAATCTTCTGCTAGGAGAAGATCAGTGAACTGGGGAAAAAATCCTGAGCTAACAAAAAAAAAATGTGGCAAGCCAAAATTTAAAAAATGTTAAAAAAATCATATACCGGGATATTTGTTCAAACATACACTATAATTGTTGTCAATTAAAAAATAAATAAATAAATTGTATATCAAATAATCTAAGGCATACAGTGCTCAAGAGAAATGCATCCAAATTTTATTGAATATCCGTTACATATGTTTTACTATTTTCTTTCACTAAAGAAATAATCCAAAATCCATAAATATAACATCATTTGCAGGAGAATTATATGCAAAATAAATTATATTTCCGAAAATAATTAAATTGCTTGTATTTTAATGAAATGATCCTATTACGAAGCATTCTTGAAGGAGTGTCACACATACTCCGTTTCTTCCTGAAAACAGAGTAAATTAACTCAGGCTCGAATTCGCCGTACCGTTTCATTAGCAGGTGCCATAACTTACATTACTTTGGTTGCCCATTAATTTAAAGTTAATGCGAGTACTTACTCCAAATGAGTCATAGATGCTAGCTTCATATAAAGCATTTTCTAATTAAGTTTTAAAGTGTAAGGGAGGTAAAAGAATAAATGGAAGAAAAATATGAAAAATGCTGGAACTAATCAGGCTCATTTTAGCGAAAAAAATATTAAAGCTCGTAAAGATATTAGAAATAAAAAACAGATTTTCTTTCTTTTTTTTTACTGATACTGAACGTTTATAACTATTTTTTTCTAACTGAAGTTCAGTTGCATTCGTTATTAATACTGTTTTGAGTTTAATTGCAGAATGGACATTTTTTGACCTCTGAAAATAATGCTGAAACAATAGAAATAATTAATATGAAAAGATTGGAAAATCATAGGTTTTTCATTCTTTTATTTACAAGTTGGGATTCTTAGTTGTAGTTCTAAATACTTTTCAAATTAGTCAAAAAAAAAAAAAAACAATTAGTCAGAAACAATAGTGGAGTTTACAGCGCGACCTATCTGAAAAAAATTGTATGTATGTTATTAAATTCGCAAAAAAAAAAAAAAAAAAAAAAAAAAAAAAAGATTAATAAATGCCAAAGACTCATGCACAAGAAACATTTACGCATGAAAGTGTTTCTTATAAAATGGAAAATTACAAAATAAATCTTCTTGTAAAATCCAATTACAAGTAAAACCTTACAATGGTACATATAAAGCGTTATAAATAAAATCAGAAGATTCAAGTGCAAAGTAAAGAAGCAAATAAGTAAACAAAAAATTTTTATCATTGCGATACAATTAGTGGTTTATCTAAAACTCTTAGTAGTATATCTTTATGTGTGTTAACACATAAAGATATGAAAATCATAATTTAAAAGTTTATATACAAGTTCGTTATTGGCAGTGTTCGCTACTTAAAACGCGGGCAATACTGCATTGCTTACTGGAAACTATGCTTTTATTTTTTACAAAACTTCTTTCCATATCATTATCCTAAAATTAGAATTATTAAATACCAATAAATTAAAAAAACATATTTCATTCGCAGAATGAACTCTTAAAAACAATTTCGTTTTTATCAACTGCTTCCTTAAGTGTAGAACAGATTTAGAGTTTAGGTGTTAAATTTTAATCAATTCCGAACTTCATCAGACCTGAATCCTAATATTGGAATGTAATAAAATTTGTTTTGAACGTGTACCAAGTACGTGTACTTGGTAATTGTTTTGAACGTGTACCAAAGAGCTAATAAAGTCTTGAACTGTTTGAAAGCTAAATTAATAAATAAAAACATGTTATATATTTCTTTTTCATATTTTTGTTTAGTAATTATTCAAAATATATTTTCACAACGTGTATGCACTCGTACTTGCTCACTTTTTGTAGTTCTGACAAAATTTCGACGATTTTCAACTTCACGCATATCACTAACGCTACCAAAATGTATTTTCTTGTCAGTGGGGGGAAGGGGGGGTTAGGGTTTGGTCACAACAATTGTTATATAAACTGATATATTAGAAAGGGAAACGCCGCTGCGTCAGTGGATTTTTTTTTCTTTCGGAAACGCCAGTTTGTGTTTTAATATAGCGCCACCTATATGCCTATAGCTAATTTTGTGCTAATGAAAAAAAGAATAACCTTGATGATATATGTAACGAATAAATACCTTTATGTTTGGAAATTCAATTAATAATTAATAACTTTCGGATGCTCAAAAATTGCAAATTACTGCAGACACGTGTTTCGGTGTTACAAGAAACACCTTTTGCTATCCAAAGAAGTGTTAGCTTTTCTCTGATAACTTTTCATTAAAAACCTCAAAACCTCACGCTTCTTTGCATTGAGAAAGGAGTTCCTTATAACACCGAAACAAGTGTATGCAGTAATTCGGAATTTTCGTGCATCAAAACGTCGGTAGTTCATTTATATATTTCATAATACATGTATTAAAAAATTATGTTTAGTAATAATAAAGCTGTAAGTATGTCTGGATGTCTGGATCTCTGTGACGCGCATAGCGCCTTGACCGTTCGGCCTATTTTCATGAAATTTTACACAACGTTAGTTTGTGGCATGGAGGTGTGCACCTCTTAAATTCGATTTATTTTATTTTCTATTCCAATTTTAAGAACATTTTACCGAGCAAATTATTATAACATGGACGAGTAAATAACCATAACATGGACGAGCAAATTACCATAACGTGGACGAGCAAATTACCATAACGTGGACGAGCAAATTTCCATAACATGGGGGAGAAAATTGGCATAACGTGGCCGAGCAAATTACCATAACATGGGGGAGAAAATTAGCATAACGTGGACGAGCAAATTACCATAACGCAGACGAGCAAATTATCATAACGCGGGCGAGCAAATTAGCATAACGTGGACAAGCAAATTACCATAACGCGGACGAGCAAGTTACCATAACTTGGACGAGCAAATTAGCATACCATGGGCGAGCAAATGAACAAAGCAAATTTGATCGAGAAATTCCTTATCCATTATTTGTAAACATACAGGCGAACCCAATGTTCTTTTAATTGTCTACTACGGGCAAAGCCGTGCGGGCACCACTAGTAATAAAAATAAAATGTATAAATCTTAAATGGTTTTTTATGCACATATTTTCTTTTATAAGTGCAAGACATTATAAACACCCTAAATTAAGCATCGATCCATTGATACATTTCTAGTATTTGTCAGTATTAAAAATAACTATTCCAAGAACCATCAATTTATAGATTGTTACGATTTTGAGAAATGACTTTCTATTTCTTAAGAAGCGAAGTCTTCAAAGAGGAAGCTTAAACAAGCAACCTGTCAAGAGTCGTAGCAAACAAGATTAGGATAAGGTTAAAAAAATAATGGAAAGAACTTCTGAATTACTTAGCGTGGCTGGAAATTTCTGGAAGAACGCGATAACGCATTCCGTGATTTTTTTTCACCCCTGGTAAACCTTTTGTATTTTCCCGGGATCTCCAGTGCAGCGGCGAAGCTTTCTTTTGCAAAACGCGATAAGGGCATCAGAAATAATCAGCTTACCAGAGAAAAATATGATAATTTCTGCTTTCTTGTTTAATTTACAGTTCTGCTTAATTGAAGAGCTCAGGAGCTTAAAGTGCTGATATCAGTGCTTGAAATAGGGAGGTGGTAGAAGATAAAACGAAAGTAAGAGCTGTGTTATTGCTTTTGAACGTGATTGATTAACTTTCGATCAATTTAAATCTCCATAAATCAAAGCAAAATCTGTGCCCTAACATTAATTCAAAACGAATCGCATTTTTTTTTCTGCGATTACATTGGAACCGTTAATTTACAAGCAGTTGTTTAAATCAGGTCTTTCCATTAATAATGCATCGTGTTCTTAAGAACTTTTATTGTAAGAGAGTATTCAAAGCTCTTCGTGATAAATATTTTATCTGAGCTGCCTAATAATGCACATATTCTTTCAGTTTTTTCGAATGATTTTGTACTCTTTAATTATCTTAAGCGAAGGAAAGACGTTTGAGTATTTAAATATTAATCGTTTTTGAAGTGACTGTTTTCGTCTATCTGAGATTTAAAGCTACTCAAAGGAAGATAATAGGATTAATTTAACGGCTCTTTTTTAATAAAGAAAAAGCATTAACACAAATAGCTAGTGTTTCAGATCTTATTGTTCGTTGTTTCATTTTGGAGGCAATACTTAGAATTGCATTCAGTTACCTTAAAAATAATTTATTATTTTTAATGGCTTCGTCTGCTATTCTATTTATTTCAACATAAGATTTTTAAACGAGGCTAATGTACTTAACATTGCTTTAGGGGAAAAAGCTTATTACTAGCAAAAATGAATGTTCGTTTAATATATGTGTAAAATTTTGTTCGTATAAAATTTTTGAAATATTTGTTGCTGTTGTCTTGTGCCAGCTAAGCAGGCAATTTTAGGTACGCTGCTTCAGTTTTCCAACTTTTCCGTAGTTCGGTGTGAAGTTCGACTTTAACAGTACACACATGTCATTAGGACTCGTTTATAGGACAGGCTACCATTCAAAACACAACACATTTACACAAAGAAAGGACAAGAACAGAAAATAGAAAGTAAATCCATTCCTGAGCCAGGATTTTAACCCAGGACCTCTCCATCGCAGTTAGATTTACTGACCATTGGTCAAAGCAGCCAGCAACCATTCATTACATTAAGATATATCGAAGTGAACCTTCCTGAATTGCAAGAAAATTACTCCTTTGCATGCAGATTCGTATTCAGAAAAATAAACATGGTCAAACTAAGGCACATAGGGGCAAAACGTAAGTAATGCCATCGTCTATCTTTCACAAACTTGTCATTTAAGACGGTAAACACAGCGCTACTATACAAGGCACTCATTGAAATGTTTGCAAACTCATTGTTTCTTGAAAAAATGTATGAAACTATTTCAAAGTATCATAAATGTTATTGATAGTTAGTACCAGCAATTTAAACTGCTTTCAAGACACATAGCGGACGAATGGACTCAAACCAATTCATTAAGTTCCCAGAATGCATTGACATAAGTAAGTTTACTATACTACCTTCAATAGTTCATAGATGATACAGAGTGTTTATCTGCCGAAGATGCAGTGCATGTGAGGTGGTTGGGAGTGCATAAGTAGAAATGATATCACAATATACTTAGGCATTTATTCATATGTTACTTAGGCATTAGAGGTCAAAAAAAAGTAACATGAGTAATGCTTTCTAACTAATCACGCGAAACGTTTCCAAATTCCTGAAAAAAAGATTGTTCGTGCTTACAAATCCCATTCATATTTCTGGAATCAATCAAAATCATCACTTTAACGAATGCATACTTTTTTTACCATGTTCTTTCATTAGTGTAATCATCCGTATCCGAAAGAAAAAAAAATCCTAGGGCTTAACATGACTGATATCAAAAATAGTACTTCTTTATATTCAAAATAAATATTAATTCATTCATGTATTCTTGTGAAGCTCTTGGTGTGTTAATACGGTGTATCCCCAGTTTCGCTGACATTTTAAACTTTTTCCCCTTTCATATATTAAAAGGTATTATTGAAACTGAAAAACAGGCAGGGGTGGGGGGGGGGGTGGATTGCGTGTCGACGAAGCTCGGGAGACACCACTCGGGAGAAACTCGGACTAATGCTCCAGAGGACTTTAGAACACTCTACAAATAATCTTTAGGTTGGCTGAAAGTTGTATTGTACAAGTTCTGGAACTTTTTATAGTAATTCATAAATACACATTTCCCTTTAAAAATAAGAAGATGAAACAAATAAACATGTTTATCACAACGTCATGTACTCCAAAAGGGCATCCAATCACCATATTAGCTAAATATTTTAGAAACGATTAAATTTCGTCAAACAAATCTGTACCAGTCTACAGCATCTGAAACCCAATATTTCTTTCGAAATAAAATATGAAACAATAGAACGCTTTTGACTATATTCCACAATATTCCTATTGATAATGTTTGAAACGCTTTCTTATTTTAAATGAAACTTTCGTTTCTAGTGTAGTTCAAAAAATAAGTACATCTTGTGATGTAAATAAACTAAAAACTCTTTTATATATTTTAAAAACCCTTTTGCATATCAAAATGCCAAAGAAAGAGTAAGAACAATAACTTTAACCGAATTAAGATAAAAAACATCAGCTTCATAAAGATAGTTTGCATTAGTTTACGCCCTTCTGCTTACATTCTTCGTTATTCTTCTATGAATAAATATCTTAACTTTGATGAATATAATTACTTTAGTATATGTAAACATTAACGTTTAGCGCAATGAAAAAGCATATAATATACTTTCAGAGGCTTTTCATATGTAATAATTATTTTTGATTATTTATTCTAATGACGCTTAGTTTTAATCATAGATTTAAAAAAAAAATAGTTTTTAACCATTGAATCATCTTTTAAGCCCTTGTTATAAAATAAATGGATTGTTCTCTTACTTCTTCCAGTGACTGGAGCCCTATTTAATAGGATTACGTTAACTATATTTAATGTCTCATGCATGCATTTTAGGTTTTTCCTTATTTTGGCAATACTCATTTTTATGTTTCTTCCATATTATTTTAAATCGATAATTATATTATATATATATAATGCAAAGTCATGGAATTTCGCACCCCATGCATTTCAATTCATCGTGAGTTTTTCTTAGTGTAAGGTGCTTATGAATTTATATTTTTTACTTACTAAGTACTGATCTCCTGTGTTGTAAAAAAAAAAAGTATTGAGATTGAAATTAAAAATTAGAAACTTGTTTTCTGGTTTTTAGACTTCGTTTATTTTCGTAGAAGGATACTTAGACGTAAAAAATACAGTTGGCAAGAGGGTAAATCTACTCATTCTTACATTGAATTATTAATTTATTGAAGTTATGAATTCAATATACATAACGTTGATGCGCCTTATATGAAGCAAGAGTATCAGTTTCATAGTTTATAATGTGATACTTTTATAAAGCATCGCAACACATGCCCCATTCAAAGAGAGAGCGTGAGATATGGAAAGAGAGGGGGAGAGAGAGAGGAATAACGCATCTAGTAGTATCTTGGTTACACAAAATAGGAAAAACCCGTAATGAGCATACATCTATAACAGAAAAACAAGCACAAAAAAATTAAATAAATAAAACAAGTTATGTAAAATAAAGTATAAATAAAAACGGATATCCCATTAACATGTTATCAAAAAAATAAATGAAAACAATATTAATAATCATGATTATAGTTTTCACGAAGTCAACTGATTCATATGTTTCCTTGACATTTAATCAAATTTTTGCCACATTGTATTAAGGTTTTAGCATACGTACATTCGTATTTTTTTTTCTGTAACTTTAACTTTGAAAATATATTTTTTCTATATTAAGTTACTGATGCAAGTCAATAAAAAAGAACAAACAACAATTTCAATTTAAAAAATCGTCGTAAATTCGGTGAAAATTGTTTCAAAAATACTGTTTATAATTGTGAGTATATGATTAGTAGATTTCTTGAAACATATTACTTATGAGGCAGTAAGAAGCAAAGGGATGTAAGTGGACATTTTCACGTTTTAAGTGAAACGCGTGAAAAAATTACATCTTAGGCAGGCTTTCATTGTTTTTTTTTCTTTTTCTAAATCATGCTGTACAGTAGCATCTACCAGGGCAATTCGTACTATATCTTTCCCCAAAACAAAGGAAAGGTTCACCTAACATGTGTACTGGTTACCTCCATTTTTTATTTTGAAACTTGCATCCTTTTCCTTCTCACTGCATCATATATATAATCCTGTTTAAAGCATGAATTTTGCATTTTTAGTATTTATTTTTTCATCGCGAATGTTGTCTTTGAAAAACAACGGGTTTACTGAAAACTACGGAAGAAATACGCCGACGCCAAACCATCATCCGAGTTCATCAGTCTCATCGCCTTCCCTAATTAATTACTAGCAATTAACTTCTCCGAAACCATTTTAAAGCATGCCAGAGATCTGAGATGGCGTTTTTAATAACCCATCAGCTAACGTCGTTACGGACCAACCGAGCGTGGCACTTTCTACTTATGGCAGTTATTCGCCAGAAACAAAAACATCTTAGCCTAATGAAACATTACATCTCTCAGCAAGAGGCGATCAAGACAAATAGTGGGACTATTAACCGCTCCTATACTCATAAACAGTGTTCACTTAACGTGGGTACTAAAAAAGGAGGAGAAAAACAAAAGAAATGGAACCCGAAACAGTCGCCGTGAAAAATGTCAGCAACTTGTATGGCGCATGAGTTATGTTGATGACGATCAGTACCAGGTCCTTTTTCATTTATCTTTCTTTTTATTTATATCATTTTAAGCTGATAATTACACGCTCATCGATGTATGTTCATTCCTATATTATTCAAATCGGCAAATGCATTAGGTTAAAAATACTTTGTGTGTGAGAGCTGATGTCTGCATCGTTTTTGGTTTTTGTTCCCAGGTTAATGAATATTAACCTGGGTGAAGGTTTAAAGGAAAAAGTGCCAATTAATCATTTTTATACAAGCGCTGAATGTGGATATGACATAAGCTAATGTTATGGTAAAAATTCAAGATTCTTGATTTTTATTGCTGGAAATAACTAAAAATATATTCGCTTTTTTTTTTTTTTTTTTTGCTTTATAAATTATAACTTTTTATACAGTGTATGGGTTTCTAAATTGTTTTTAAGAATAATATATATTTTTCATTTTTTGTTAATTATAATTTTACATTTAAAATATATATTGCCCTTTGAGATCTCCTTAAAGAAAAACAAATTCATCTTCAGAAAAAATTATGTCCTTTTTAAAAATATTCCTGGCTTTTTTTTCAGAATAGATGTTCAACAGACTTAGGGAAGCCCTGTAAGAATTATGTATTGTTAAAAAAAATGGGTACACAAAAAATTATCACTTTTCTTAAAACGCTTTTAACCACTGTTTCGTTAAAAATTAGGAAAAAGTAAAATGACATCACGCATTAAATTGACTAGCAAAATTAATTAAAGTATAAGTTATCTACTTATTCATAAACCATTTAGACCGGTGGGAAAACTAAAGAAAGAAGTTATGAGTGCTTGAAACTCTGTGATTTTGGGAGCAACATAACTAATCTTATTCAACTGGTTAATCGGAACATTATGAATTTGGTGTACGGAAATAAGATTTCTTCCGACTCATTTTTTGTTTATTTCTTATCCATTATTATTCTTTATTTTATTTTTGAAATTAATATATTAATTTTTTGTCACAAATATTTTTCGCAATAGTTTTTAGTTTTCTCAAAGCGGCATTTGTACTGCATATATTTTGATAACAAGATTATTACTTAACAATTATCTTATCCAATATAACTGTGTATTGTGTTAATAATTAATCCTTTGTAGTAAATTACATAATTTGATTTTATCTGAACGACGTGAGTGCAGCTTTAGTTGCTGATTTAAGGTTCGTTGCATTTTATTACTCTAACTAAAATTTTATTTAGGCACAATTATAATCTATCATGCGTTAAACAGATAGTTCCTAAAACATTTTAAAATACATTTTTGAAATGATTTTCAATTGAGCAACATTTCAAAAAAGTCAGCTTTGTTGAACTATACTGCATATTTGTAACATTATATGTATATTGTTTGTTTATGCCATTGTTGTATAGTATCCAATTTAAAAACGATTTAAATCTTTAAGGGAAGATAAATAAGTAAAATACTTTTCAAAGACATTTGTCCAATATCATCGAAGTGCTCTCCAACTGAAATATATAGTTCCTAAAGAAATCTTCCAATTTTAATAGAAATCTTCGTATTTGAAACTAATAATACACAATCTGCATGTAGTAACCTAATAACGTATTTATGGTATTTGTGTTTCTAAGATGTACAAATATACTCTATTTGTATCCATTGGGATACAAATAATGTTTACCAATTTCGGGGTCTTATGTTCTCAAACATAAGCGAAATAAATGCACATATTTTAACAAATATAGCATTTGCTGCGTGGCTCAAAGTAGAAATTTTATCGATTATGAGTCGATAATACCTTATTTCCAAAGAAATAAGTTGAAGAAATATTTTGAAAATTACAAACTAGGATTATTTTAAGCCCCTTTATGTACGTACAATAGCTCATGTACCTTTAAAAAAATCCTTTACCATTAAAAACAAAGATTTTCTAATGCATTTTACCACTAGAGTTTACAGTACGGTAACTTCTCCATGGCATTCACCATTATCGAAGATCAGCTTCAATTCTTGTGTTCTTAGCGATAAAATACAAACGCTCTCCATGCTTCTCTTAGAAGTTTTTTTTCCCCTTTCAAAGTATTTTTCTTTGCTTTTTTCTTTTTTAATCTCCTTTATGTTGCTACTTTTTCTTGTAGTTTAGTTTTAGTTCATGCTACATTGCTCTCATGGTTAGGGTTTTTGTCTTCTCTTTCAAAGTCAAACAAAACAAAATAAATTATGAGTGAATGAAACAAAAAAAAAAGAAGAAGAATACTCTAGAAAGTTGTTTATAAGTTCAGTGGTTTCAGGTGTATGGAAGAGCTAAGAAGGAAAAAATACTACTGCGGAAGACTTTTCTTCTTGACATTTTCCAGCAAGGTTTTTTCTCAAGTTTAGTGCATAATATTTAACGGATTTACATTTAACTCATGACACTAAACGTAAAAGAAGTAGTGTTGCAATGTCAGCATTATTATACGTTTTACTGGAAGGTAAATTTTAATGCATTCCTGTT
This sequence comes from Uloborus diversus, assembly GCF_026930045.1. Lineage (NCBI taxonomy): Eukaryota > Metazoa > Arthropoda > Arachnida > Araneae > Uloboridae > Uloborus > Uloborus diversus. The sequence continues at coordinate 71,992,718 of NC_072732.1, read as the reverse complement.
TTCATACTAAATATGAATATAGTAATAAAGATAAGTAGGGTTAGTTGGGGAAAATGAGACCCCTTTTGAGAATAGTTCGTTTTAGAAACTTTATACAAAAGTTTTAAAAGAAAAAAAAAACTTGGTGCCTTATTTTTACCTTGGACATTATTGATAAACAAAAGTTCATCATCATTTCCTAAAATAATGCTTTAAATATTCTTAACGATTACATTTTTTTTTTTAAATCAGACTTACCCCATAGTAAGGGGCAAGTGGGTCACTCCCTTTTATTTTAATTTAAATGAAGCATATCTAAAAAAGGGGTAAGGGGGTCTTACATGATAAAGTATGTACATTTTTAGTGCGAATTATTTTTTCGTGAATGCACCTATTTTTGAGATATTTACTGTCTTTTAAATTCGTATCACAGAAAATTTTAAAGCGAAAACAAAAAAATTTTATTTATGAAATTTTTGAAAGCCTATAGGGATATATTTTACTTTTTAAGGTGTGTTTAATGAATGCAATACAGTTGATTAAGATCAATTTGAGTAAATTTGCCAAAACTATGAGTTGAAAAAGAAATTGAAAACACAAAACGACTGCGTCTATGTAACGTTTGCTAACAATTATCGCTTCATCCTATTCCAACACCATCTGCACTATGCCAATAAAAAGTGTCACTATTTCTATTCGTTCATGCAAATTCAACAGTATATTTTAATTTGTATCATCAACTTCCAACGGTAGACCTACTTAAATCTTCATGATTTTTTTAATCTATGTTTCACAAATACATAATCACCAGCTTTAGCAGTTTTTGTAGCTGAACTATCAATTCCTACTAAGTCATCATAGTTATCTTGTAGTTCACCAATACAAATATTTAATCAGAGTTGCTTTTGAAATACCCATTATTATAGGGGACCCACTTACCCCGTATAGTAAAAATGTACGGGATAATTGGGACCCCTCCTCTTGAGCACTTATTGAAAAACTAACCTGAAAACACTTCTTTTGCAACCCTAATCCCCACCCATTTTGCATGTGAATAAACTTTCCCATCTCTATTTTTCTCTGTTGAAGCCTCACAGTTCCCTTTATATTTTCTCATTGTTCACTCTCTTTCGTCGTTCAGTAGCGAGTTCTTTTATCAAAACAAGTCATTTTCATTCGTTTAGAAGAAAGTTTAATAAAGAAAAATAGGGGTGCTAACCCTCCCCAAGGAGCATACGCATCTCTCTACATTTCTACACAGCACAAGATAGATTCCCCATAAATAAGTTCAAAAAGCCTTTTGAAATTACTACCCCTTCTAAAAATTTCAGTATCTCAGTCAGCGCCATACCCCCCTCCCCGTTGATGGCATCTCTAAAATAAATAACATAAAGTCTAGGTCAGTTTGATATTCAATAGAGAAATTTCAATAGAAAATTTTATTTTTTTTTTAAATTAAAAATTCCGTTAGAATTTTTGACTTTGCCACAAGCCAATATGAAAGTAATGTATTTTAGCGTATTACAAGAAGATGAGTGCAGTATCACTTGCATGTGAACCACCAGATTCTGTTCAGATAGTTGATAAGAAAACTATAATGGAAATTATTTAGATCACTGATCATGCGATAACTGTCTCAATTTACATTTTTACAATTTACTGTAATTTGTTCGATAAATCGGAGACACTAGAGCCGTTGCTGGTTGCTAGATCCTCAACATGAATCATGCATGCCATTTATCTTTTAAAACATTATGATGATGTAAATCTTTCATCAAACAAGTTGTGAATCTACTGAAATGTAAACTGCGAGAAAGCCTTCACCTGTGATGAAACAAATACACCGTTAGGCAGCCCAAAAATATCCTCTTAATAGCAGCCTCTTACTTCCATTCCATACGAGGCTAGTGATTCGGGTCATTGTCATTTACCGTTGCTAGATCCTCAACATAGTTAATAGAAGAAGCCTACCACTTCTATTTTTGTATAGCAAAATCCTAAGGCTTTTTGCTAAAAGGTTCATTGTCTGAGAAAAGCCCCATTCCGTACAAAAATGTATACGACAAAGGAATGAAACAAGAATGAAAACCAGGTCCGAATCGGTGCACCCACAGAGATAGGAGGGGGGCATGTCCTTAAGGGGTCCAATGGCTCAAGAAATCGAAAAACAGTTGAAAATAATTCGCACTAAGACTTACTAACGTTGCAAATATACACTGCTGGCTTCTGCGGCTAACCTCCACAAATTTTGTTGCAGGGGATCCAAAATTTATTGATCCGGGCCTCATAAAACCATACAAGTTCTACATTTTAAGGCTCGAATATGCTAAATATGTACTTAAAGGTCCGAGAACTAACTTTTTTAGTTTTATAAAAATGATTTTATTGTTTTCTTACTGGATTTAGCAAGACACTACGAGTGGCAGGGGTATGTATGTTATCACCATTAAACGCCAAGTCTCCCATTTTGGAATCGTACCATATCTCTCAAATGAAACATTTTGCAAAATTTCAGCTACATACGATTAGAAATGTGCATTGAACCTCAAAACATGTGAAAACTAAAGTATTTTTAATGTGGTTCATATAGCGGAATTTAATGGGTTATGTAGTTAGATGATTTTCTGTGATCTACTTTAATATATTATTTTTTAGCATTGCATATTAGTCTCATGTCATTTTTTTTAGACCCAGAAGAGTTCACCTCTTCTTGGGGGATTGGAAAAAATCTTTATTTTATCTTTTGCCCCGTAATTTCCTTATCAAAGAGTTATTCATTTTAATTTTCAATTTTATTATTATTTTAGAAGAATAAATAATTAGCAGTCGATAATGTTTTTCACACTTTACTAGTGATTTTAACGCGTGTGCCACCTACGGAACACTATACTTCAAAGGTGGCGCACAAGCTGCAATTTTAAAATAGTGCTATAAAAATAATTAAATTTATCTTACCAAAAAAACTGCCCTTTATATGTATTATATACCATTCAATTAAAAAATTCCTTTAATTACATTTAACCAGAGAATTATGAAAATATATCAAAGCTAAACTATGAACACCTTTGATTTACTTACCTTAACGCTTATACTCTACTGTAAAGAATTTGGAATACATTATAAAATTAATTTTATAAAAACCAGAAACAAAGTTCAAGGTTGCAAAAAAAAAAAAAAAAAAAACTGTAACAAGACGGCGTGGAACTGTGTTACCTTTTTTTTTAAAAACAAAAGTCGAGAAATAGGTTCTAAAAAAAGTGTCAACTCAGATCGACTTTCAATACGCCATTAGCTGTCACGTCTAAGAACAAGCTGTTACCTACAACCGCTGATCAGATCGCAAACGCTTTTTAGTGCAGTTCTCAGAATAAAGAAATAATTAACAAAAGAAAAAAGAGAAAATATGAAAAAAAATATGAAAGAAAGTTTTCAATCAAAGGATGATGAAAGTAGAAAGAAAAGGTAAAGGAAGGAGAAATAAAAACGAGGCGCGGGAATTCTGAGAAAAAGGAAGGAATAGATCGAACTTTTCTCTTTCTCTCTCTCTCTCTCTTTTTTACACTTTCCATTTATTGGTGATACAACTACTCGCTATATTTTTTATTCCTGTTAAATAATCTCACCTTCAACTTTGGTAAAAACAGCTTTGATCTACCTTTAGTAATTTGATAAATTACCAGATTTATTATACTATGTATATTTATTAAGGAAATATTTGCCATTGATATGTTATTATATTATTGAAATATTAAGGCATTGATGGCAACCTTCCCAATAAATAGGGGAAGGTTGCCATCAATGAACCGGTTCCATGACTAGACGGCGAAGATATTTCCCGTACCAGAGTTTGTAAGGACGCGTAATCAGTTTTAGTACCTTTTTTGTCTGAAAACAGTCTACTGAAGAGTCGTCAAGGAGTTAAAATTATTTAATCATATTGTTAATCGGTTAGAAAAGATTTCTACGATTATCTTACTAATTATTGAGCTTTTCATTCAGTTACGAAGGTTATTGTTTTTTCAAGGTCCGATCGATCGCGGAATGAAAACCAGAAAGTCAAGCTGATTATGGTGTGAGTAGATTGGTTGCGCAGTCTTTCAAGTAAGATTGTGCAGTGCATCAGGTCGCTGTGAATATTTCGGAGTACGCAGTGAACGAGGAAATATGCCTCGAACAATAGCATCTCCCTCCAAGTGTGAAGTGCGTGCTGTGATTCGATTTCTGAATGCTGAAAAAAAGGGCGATTCAGAACAAACGTATAGGAATGTTTTCATCAGGCATAGTCCTTCTGCACGATAATGCGTGCCCACACACTGCTGCTTCAACCAAAAATATCCTGCAGTAGTTTCGCTAGACAGTGTTTGACCATCCTCCATGCAGCCCTGACTTGGAGCGTCTTCCGATTACCATCTTTGGTCACATGACACGCTGTCTAGGAAGACAGACGTTTCGCTTCCGACGTCGAGCTGCAGATCAGCACACAGAATTGGATGAAAACTTAGGCGGCTGCCTTCTATGACGAAGGTATCGAAAAATTGGTACCACGCTGCGACAAATGTCTTAATCGGAGCGGCGATTACGTCGAGAAGTAGTTGGAAGGTGTATCTTCATTTCGCAATCGATCGGACCTTGAAAAAAAAAAGAAAAAAAAAAAACTCGTATAACATGCTCTGAATATCACTGATCATCTAAACGTGAACATGGACTTAAAAGAGTGCCTTTTCAAGTACAATTCCCCATGTTTCATCATGATTCGTCATAGCAATAACACCTAAAAGAATATTCAAAATGGCGCAATTGTTAACATTGGACCACTAGGTGTTTCCACGAATGAACCACTTTACAAAGTGTTTCATTCATGGAAAATCTCAAATATTGCTGTAACTTCAGTTCAATTACCTTTGAAAATTGTTCGATAGTTTAAAAATAAATATGACAATGAAAAAAAAAATAATCTCAGTAATTTATGAAAAATCTTATACTTTAATTTCAAGGCAATTTTTTTTAATATAAAAATGATTAAAAATTAAAAACATAATAATAGTTTTAAATACTTTTGCTGTTCCAAAAAAATGCAATAATTAGTAAATTGGAAAGATGACAAGTGAAAGCATGTAACGTGCTACAGTAGCTTACAGAAATGGTGACATGGACCTTAACGAAGTCTGCCGACAATATAGAGTCCTAAAAGCAATTTTAAACAGTCGCATGGAAGATAAAAACCGGTTTGTTGGTACTTTAGTCACTTATTAAAAAATTAGGAGATCAGCCCTCCGAAATATGAATATGATTAGTGAATCAAATTTTGAAACTAGAAAAGTTTTTAGAATTACTTCCGAAAAATTGGGGGAATTGGCCTTTCAAGAGGAAGAGAAAAATAACATGTCCCACAGATTTAATTAATTATACGATTTAAAAAAGTCGTATATAGAGCGGTTTTTGAGACCTCACGTTCCCTGATACGTCCTACTTTTTCACCTCCCCTAGTACGGGTTAAAACTAAAATATTAAGCTTACCTAAAATAGGGGAGAGTAGGAACACTGGATTTCTCATGAGACTAGCTTACCCTCTTAAACCTTAGGACTACCGATCAGTCTTGGTACTTTTCCATCCTCAAGTGCCAGATTAGACAGTCACTCTAAACGAGACAGTAACTGTATACATGAGAAAACGTCCACTTGTACCATATCATCAGCGATTGACTGCTAAATCTGTATAGCATCACATCAGCTAAAATATGTGTATCATATTTCTTATGATTTAATTCGATTCGTCTTGAGCTAGTTAGTGGCCACAAAAATAGTTCGCATACATACGTGCAGACTGACATACAGAGACATGCACACATACTGGTTCTAAAAATGGTCAAATCGAGTTTTGCACATTTTAAAGTGCTTAAACCGGAAGAAATTTTAAAATTGAATTTTTGTGCAAAGTTAATATTTCTTTGTAAATAATGTGAATAAAGAGGGAATAAGTTTTTATTGCTCAATTCACCAGTTACTCTCATCAGTTATTGTATAAATTTAATAGTCAGTAAAAATTATGTTGGTGAACGCATTGTTTGTTTTACTATAAATATAATAAACCTAAGAAATAAGGGTAACTAATTTAAGCATAATGTGATGACAAAATGTAATTAAGTATTGGTTGGAACGCTAAATAAATTAAATATTTTGATGAATCACGGCAAAGCACTTCGCTTAAAGTGGTTCTTCCGTCAGTGTTTGTTCTTTCTGCAAAAATCTTCCATTTCCGCCAATATTCCATTAACTTAAAAGCAGATATGAAACTTATATCTTTAAACTTCGAATTCTATAACAGTACACTTTGTTAGCAACATGATATCCTATTTCTAAGCATTATCAGAAGAGAGGAGTATTTTAATTCCATGCGTAAAATAAAGCTTTTAAGAAAAACTTTGCATAATTAAAATGTCGAATGCATTTCATTTTGCTCACAGTATGTTTAAATTAAAAAGTCCTTTCCTCGCAAAACGTAAAAGACAAAAGTAGTTACGCTTAAGGGGTTTAATTCCAGTCAATATTTCATTATTTCCTGCCTAATTTTCCGCATTGTTTAGATCGCGTGTCATTGTTTTCTTTTTATTACGAAAGGCAAAATTAAAGTGACAAATATCATTTGTGGTAGTCAAACATTAAATTTTAACACACATAAAATGGAATCTCCATTATTGTTTAGTTAATTAAAACCAGTGTGAGGTATATCTTTATTTACGTTATATATATTTTTTTGTTCTCATATTCATTTAATTATATTTTGTGTACTAAGTCTACGCTATAAAAGACAAGGTTTTGCTGCTCCAAAAAGATGTTGCCAATTCGACGGCGACAAAATGAGGCATGCAATTTTACTATAGTTTGATGCAACATATACAAGTTTTGTTGCTTACTTCAGTGTGTTGCACCAAACTATAGTACAATATTTGCACATTATTTTTGTTTAATTTCCAGTGCACATGATAGTATCTAAAATCTTTTCCTGAACTTGATCGTATTGCGGGTTTACCAGATAGGGTCACAAAAACATACGTCATGGTTCTGCCAAATTGTTTAAAAACAATATTTTATTTAATAAACATTTCACCTGCCACTAATAATTGCTCGCAGACGAAAACCGTGATAACTTCCAGAAAAGACAACCACTCAAACACGTGCTCTGATCCAAAATGGTTCATATTAAGCTTTTGCGTCAAATGTAGAACCCTTACATTTTGTCGGTCAGCTGCGCAAGCGTTCATATAACTACACATTCCACAATTTTCCCCACAAAGATAGCTGTTATTGTATAATGTAGTATTTTTTTCAAGGTCATGAAAGTTTATCAAACATGTCTTCGGAAAAGCTTAACTTTTGTGGAGTAGGTCCTCTAAAGACCTTCACGGAGGGCTCTATGTCCCTTAAATATAAGTTTCGATACATATATATATATATATATATATATATATATATATATATATATATATATATATATATATATATATATATATATATATATATATATATATATATATATGTATCATTAAATATACAAATAAGACAGAAATAACTTATCTTTTAACTTTTATTGATTTATCGTAGGGTCATGTTTTATTAATTATTTACTTTAATATTTTATAACATTAAATTGTCCTGGTATTTTCTTAATTTCTGGAATTCTCAAAAACTAGACCCAAAGTTGCTAAATTATTTACGCTTTGGTAAAAAGAATGAAAATAAAATCACAATTTTATTTGAAGCAGAAAAGTATATTATAGCCACCAAGAAATAGCAAACAACCGTCAGAATTTAGAAACGTACAAAAGCGAATATAATTTTAGAGTTACTTTTCCGACAATATTTAACCTGTACAAAAATTGATACTTGAGTTAGAAAATGTAACAACTAAATCTAGGTCAATCATACATAAGTATATCTAAAAAAAGCTATTTTATTTAAGAATTAAAAGGCATTTAGTTCTAATTTACTTCATAGAACTTCCTTTAACAAATAAATGGTCCTCCAACGTTAAAAATGAAATTCCAGCAATATCTTGACGAATTTAACCATCCGTTAAATTTCGAATATCATTTCGGAAAAGTCACATAACCTATATTAAGAGCAATCTCTAAATCAGTTTAATCCATGTTATTGCAAAGCCACAGAAAACCTCAGTGGTTATCAGGGGACAAAATCTGATGTGGGAAACGCACGATTTGCTTGTATCACTATTATTTGATCTATTTTTGAAATGTTTAACTTGATATTCCTGGTACCTTGTTTAAGCAGTTCATCAGGTACTTTCTGCAATGGGCAAGTAAAGGACAATAACTAAATTTTTCATTTTCCTTTTTTTTTTCTTTTGTTTTTTTGTCTTATGCAGATAAGGTTTCCTACTTGGATTTCACCGAAAAAAAAGTATATTACAACATTTCACTATCGCTAGTATTAAATCTAAAACGAGTTTTTTCAAATTTCACGAAAACTCATTTCTGCAGATACTGCCATTTACCTGCCCACGGCAGCATCTTTCTTCGCATCAGTAAAATGTGATATTTGAGACGTATGTAAGAGTTTTATCTCTAGTAATATCTTTTTGGTTTTTCTAAAATGATTACTGCTTTGCTGCTGTTTTTCTTTTTCATTTAACTTTTAAAGTATCTTTATCAGTATTTGAAGTATTTTTGAGAAACACGCTTAAAACAGCATTTTCACTTTTTATTCTTCATTAAAAAACGTATTTTTCATTTCAGTGACAAAAACTTTAATTATTCATTCGCTGTAGTTAAATTGGCAGGTATAAATAAAGAATTTGGCGTTTAATCGAGCATGTTCACCATTCAAAGCTGATACATTTGGCATACACCATTTACTATACTTGACTTTAATAATTCACCTAAACATGACTAAAAAAGAACCTTTCTCTCCTCTTTGCCATCCATATAACAATAACGCATAACCTATAAATTTATCTCAAACACTAAGCCATACGTTACAGAACATTTATAAACCTGGATGAAACTTTATCAAAGTGATTTAAGATGCCTAAAACAATGCCAAGTTTCCTTAATTCCAGAAAGAAAAGGAAAAAGTAAAATTTATTCGGAAGATGCTTAGATAAAATTTCTTTATTCTCTTCTCTTTTCATGGTTCCAGAAAAGGTGTCGCATTAGATGCTCCGGAGAAGTCTCTCCAAATCACAGACGTCCTGAAATATGACAAATGTCCTACTTGAATAGCTTGCGAACCTGGAGCCTTAATGGCTGCATACTAATAAGACCCCTTTACACATATGATGGCCCTCGGATGTATGAGTGCAGGACCTAAAACTACTTTCACAAGCCTTTCCCTTTCTACTACTCCCCCCCCCCCTTCAACTCACAAAGTCACCCTCTGCGACCTATTTCTCCGCTCTGGCAGCGTCAAACTTAAACAGCAAAAATTTGTAGGTGCCTGCGCTTGATGTCTTTAAGAAGAAAAGTGACATTTTTAGGGATATTTTTGCTTTTATTTTATGCGGAGCTTAATGATAGTCATCTTGGTGGTGATTGGATGGGATTTTTTGTTTTTGAAAAGATGCAGTTTTTTTTTCTTCAACACAGCTTCTTGTAGTCGAGTTTTTAATTTATATTTTTGTTTCACTTTCTTGTATCATGCTGTGTGTCTATATTTTGAGGATGAAAAATGTGCTTTAAAGCGAGGTATTGTTCGATTAAAACTTGATAGTGTAAATTATGCCCTGAAAAGATTTTCTTCGAATTCCAGTGAGAAAAAAACGATGCACAAATATTGTTCTAAACAAACTTCAAATGTATGGTTACTTTGTTTTAACTCAAAATAAAAATTACGTTTGCATGAGAGATTTCAATGAATAAAATTAAAAGTAATTTGCTGACAAAATAATATTTGCATTTAATTTCAAAAGAATAATAAAGACCTTGCATATGTCGCACATATTTTCAAATGAATCCAAAAAAATAAATAAATAAATAAAATAAAATTAAATTAAGAAAGGAAAAAAAAAAAAAAAACCAGCAACATGTGCTTGAGAAAGTCTTGTAATGAAACCCAAAATATAAACAACGATGGGGAACGAGGGAGGTGGGGGCGAATGTGATCATGTGGTGCATGTGAACATGGTATATTTTACTAAGATGACTTTAAGTAAAAACTCTTAAATAATTCTCGAGTAGTGGCAGTACCTATCCTACCTCTTGGACGAATTTTAAGAGCAGTGAAACATTTCATGTTTCTGTTGGGACAACTTCTTAGTTTTAGCAAACTGTGTAGATAATTTTATTACTGTCTTTATTAAAAACATATTTTAAACCAATTTATTTATTGCAAAATATTGTAGAAAAATTCTAGTAAATTTATATCAGTGTTTTATTTTTTATTGAATTAAAAATTCTTTATTTATGCAAGTAAGCTTTAAAAGAGATGATGGGGGGCTCATGTAATCACAACATCAAGGAGCACATGTAAACAATTCCCACATCCTCAAGGCATTATTAATGTTGGTCAAGGATATTATAAGTTGCACAAAAAAGTAAAATATCTTTATGTTTTTACGTAATCAATTTGTAACATTATTGCAAATTATTATTATTATCAGAAAAATGTTTATTTATTTTAAAATTCATTAAAATAATTTGTATGAAATTTAAAAGCAATATACAAAAATAAAAATCTTTACATAGTTAAAAATATTCATTATTCTTTGTAGGTTTTTTTTTCTTTTATATCCAGTGATCAGAACATACTACAAACTTTAAAGTTGCACAGTGAGAATACTCATATATTTGGATTTGATGAAACAATTACTGTGACGTGTGACACCAGTATAGGTTATAAACCCGTCAATATAATTTAAATATACTCTTATATTAAAGAGCTTTTGGTTGAAATATGCTATCTGTAATGAACTTTTTAATCGGAGTCATACGTACTTCAGGCTTGTTTACATGTACTCTCACTTTAGGGGTACATGTAAACATCTAAAGGTTTTTTTTCCTAATAACATAAAAAAAAGAAAGAAAATCGATATTTAATCGAAAAAAAAAATGACGCGAAGGAAAAAAAAAAAAAAAAAAACAAGTGAATCATTGGAACATTTTTGCTTTTAGAAAATGATTTTTTTTTTTTTTTGAAAAAAACATATAAATAAAATAAATGTTCGTATGGGTTGCTGTTTCTTTTCATAAATTTAAACACTTCTTTATGTTTAATTGAATAAACATCATTACAACTAGTGGCATATGTGCACGTACTGTGAAATTACTGGCCTTTTCTTTTAAAGTTCATTCTGACCGGGATCGAGATAGTCACCATCGTATTCCAAATATTTTAAGAAGAGCTATTTTGTTCGGATCTCTCCCTCCAGAACTAAAGATACTAAATACATTAATTAAATTTCGCACAACTAAAATCTGTCCCTGCATGTCATTCAGAAGTTAAGTGGATTGACATCCTGATTAGAGACACGTTTAGTTATGCATCACAATCTTAATCCCTAACGGTCCATTTGGTCCCAAGTTGAGCGAGATGAAGTAGTCAATCACTAAATGGAGGTCGATCAACACAGGGGCTACTGATCAATGCGAGTTAGAAAAACTAGAAATAAAATATTCCAGGAGTATTCAATAATAAAGAAACTGTTTTATCCTATCCCTAGTCGTCGTTTTGTTGACTCTAAGTGTAATTCATAGTTGTATGTTATGTAGAGTCGAGATTACAGTTTACAAAATCGAAACGCAAATTATATAAACTAAAAAAAAAAGCAACAACAAAACCCGTGCCACAAAAAAAAAAAAAAAAAAAAAAAAAAACGATTAGCTAATTGAAATTAGGATATTTTTGCTGGTTGCTGTAGATAAATATTTTGTTAATTGTATAAAACATTATGTACCGTTTATTTTTAAACTTTGATTCACCGCTACCGAGTCACCTGAAGCAACCAAGTTGCGATATTTCACGCCTATAACTTGATTTTAATTTTATTTCTCCCCCCCTTTCTTTTACTAAAAAACAACATAAAACACATTCTTCTTTTTAAAATAATAATTCTTTAAAAACATTCTAAAACATACGAAATGCTAATTGAGATGTAGTATACTTTGCACGTCTGAATTAAAATAATTCTAGAAATTACTCTCAACAATATTTAAAAAAAAAAAAAGAAACACGAATTAAGTTCTCAATAACCAGTTTTATATTTATTTCGGTTTTCCAACATCGTTTCTAACCATGAAATAAAGCGAGAAGTACACGCGTCGATTAATTAGTGCCTAATGAACGCTTTCACCGATTTGCATCGTTGCACAGTTAAAGAAATAGAAGAAGTATGAAAGCATTTAGAATAAATTCCATCCATTTACTTAATTTCATCTGTTTGATTGCAGGGCAGGTGTATGTTAATTAATGACACTTATTCAGGCATGAAATCGCTGCGAAGATTCGCTTTCTGAATATGTCTTTTTATTCTGTTCACGATTTGTTTTTCAGAGACCATGCATTCATTTAAACTATTTCCATATTGATGCCAAAGATTTGGGAGAAAGGACTATTCTCGCATGTAAATTGGCATACATGCATAACATAAGCAAGAACTTATGTATATTTTGAGAGTACATAATAATAACACTACTTTGTGCGTATTAAAATAAATTAACGTTTCTAAATAAATATATATGTATATTGCCGTTTTATTTACATTACAACACTACCGATTAAACTGTGAAATTTCCGTGTACTACTCGTAATTTACGATACAATACTGTTTACAAAAACTTACTTGTTTCTCTTTCAATTCGTCTCAAAATACTTGCTTCGAAAAAAGGACATAATCAGAAATATAGAAGAAATTATGAAATTATTAAGAATACATTTTATTAATTTGCTTTATTTTGAATGCTTAAATGCAGGAGTATGTTAATTAACCCTTTAAACGCCACTCTATGTTCCAAGAGTACAATATTGAATTGCTTAATAAAAATAGGACTCTTAGGCATCCCTTTAAACAATGCAAGAAAACATTTTCGAAGAAAATTTTTTTATCTAATATTTTGGGCGTGTTCCCGTTTGGGAACATTGGCGTGTTACGTTAAGTTTTTCCACTAAGGTTTTTAATCGATTATTCTTCACGCTCGTTATAGCTTCAGTTTTGTATTCATGCAGAAACGCTTGTTATACACGATACAATTTATTTCAATTTCAAATATTAAATATTTCAAAATATATAAAAACAGAAAAAAAATAGGTACGCATTTATAGACAAATTCATTCAAAATTTGATATTGGTTACATGAACTCCAAGAGTCGGAGTCAGTCATGTTTTTCTCCATGTCTATTTTTTTTCAAAGCTACGGAGTCGGAGTCCGACTAATTTTCACGTACATTAGTCGGAGTCGGACTGCCTAAAATTCTAGGAGTCAGATTCGGGATTTGGTCAACAAGAGTTATTTCCAGCAAAACTCGTTTGAAATAAATCCACCTTTTAGTTCGAGATTTATATTGACTTTAAGTTTATAGGTGCTAATAGTAAGGCATTTTGAACTGTTCAAAACTGAACAGAAACTGTTCAAATAAATGTTTTCTATACATGCTCTTCTTCCATAGCTTTTTTCTACAAAATTTGTTTGGATTTCGCAAAAATTCGCATCTAATTTCGGGATTTATATTTGCCTTGAATTTCCCAGCAAGTACTAATGTTACCTTTTGTTGAACTGTTCAAAGTTGAACAAAAAATTGTTCAAATAATGAAATGAACAATGGTAATAAGGTGTCCTTTCCGAGATCTTTCGAAAAACAACAAAATAGTTTAAATCGGACTATTCACGCAAAATTTATTAGAGGGGGGGGGGGTAGACCGACAGATGTGTTTTCCGCATCTTAATATCTTATTTTAAAATTTTAATTTTTCAACACTTCTTTCATTATTTTATTTATTTTCGACATTTTTTTGGTTTTAATGAAATTTTTTAAATGTAATAAACTTTTTTTCATGCTTGTTTCTTCTTTATCTGACTTTTATTGGGAAAATAGGCCAAAAAGTAAAATTATTCATTAGAGGCCGAATATCTGGAAAGTCTTATGTGACCAGTGATTGGAATTTAGGGCTAAAAGATTGTAGCCTAAACTGGGTATTAGAGAAGAGATGTAAACATCTTCATTTCAACGTACGAAGTGATTTTTCGACATCACTCCCATCCTGAAACTGGGGACGAAAGGGAGGGGAGGAGGTGGAAAGTGGAACAGTGAAAGGTTGAAATGTCGCCCACCTGCTTTTAAATTCGTCAGTAGACGTTGCTCTGAATTCGGAGGCTTTCAATAAGAGCATAATAGAACTTACGCTGCAGCGTAAATTGACCAGTTTTGTATACTGGATTAGGCCAATGTTCCTGTTGCTCGCGTATAAGTTCTACATTTTTATTGGAAATTATTATTTGTCATGTTCGGTTATCGAAAGGACCCCTGTTTATTGTTACTCTAGAATCTCAAAACAGTTGAGCATTAAGAAAAAAAAATCAGTCTCCCTGAAAATTCGTAAAAAAGCAAATTTTTGTGAGTTTTTGTTAAAAACAGTAATTGCAAAATAGAACTTGTTTTGCTTGCTCAGATTTGTACGTACGAACTTTTTTTTTAACCATGCATAAATAACGATATTTTGTGCGTATTAAAATACATTGTAGTTTATAACTAACTTTTTTTTTTTGCTTTTTATACTTTATAACTTTATAACAGTATAGATTTTCCTATAAAATTTTCGGAAGCAGCTGCAGTGTTTTTACTTTACCCAACCTCGTTTATGTGTGAAAATATGTAAACCTAGTTTGCTGTGATTTCCATATCAATGCATTATTGGGAAACTATACCCATCGACTGAAAACTTGGTTAACTCAAAAAAAAAAAATAGATAGCCACGGGCAAATTAACGAAATGTCGTAAAACGATATGAGTCCAGAGAAGCAATAAGGCAAATCAGAGGAAAAAAAAGCTCTTTTACTACACTTGAACTCTGTTCGGGAAAAACAGTTAAGTGTTCAGAGTGATGTACTTCATTTGTTAGAAGTGGTGTTAAAACAGAGAACATCCGCTCAAAATACATATATACATACATACATATATATATATATATATATATATATATATATATATATATATATATATATATATACAAAAAAAGCAAAAAAAAAATAGTTACTGGTACTTAAAATAGTCAATTAAAAAATGAATGAAATCTGTAACTTGCATCAACAGGAATTACAGGAAAATAAACAAAAAGTTTCTTAAAACATTTTGATTGAACGTGGTCTCAAAGTTTACATTTAGCAGACATATTTAAACCTAGTGATATCACAACATAGTGATCTGAAGTAGACGTCTTTTGAAATGCGCATATGAATTTGAAACAATTAAATATTATCCTTTTTCTATGAATTAAGCCACAAAATTTGCCACTTTGTATGAATATTACTACAACAATGTCGTCACAACAATTCCAGTTATTGCCGGATAAACAATAAATACATCACCTACCTAAAGAGCTTTCGGCAATGTAGATCAAATTTTCACATTTTCTGATTGTGAGGTTAAAATATAACGCTTACAGAATATCGGCAGTGCTAAAACATTACAAAAATGTATGAGAAGGACGAACTATTGGATTCGCGCCAAATTGTACGAAGCAGAAGCTTCCTTCTGCCAGAAATGAATAGTTTGAACAAAGAATCAATGTGATGTATTTTCTAGTATTCTTTGGCTTCACTACTAATGTTGGTGATATTCCAATGCCAGGTGGATTTTCTTTCAAAACATGAACGCCGGTGTCATGACGCGAATTTTAAGTCAATTTGGAAAAATATGTTGCTGAATCGTAAAATTTGCAAGATTCATTTTACAAAGTAGTATCACCAGTTAAATTCCATAAACCCTGATTCTTTACGAAGTATCTGTTCATGAAGCTAACAATGTTATTAAAAAAATCAAAAAAAAAAAAAATCTTCTTGAAGTTAATTAAAATGTAGCCTATATCACCCGGGCCGTAATAACGAACCGACTTGCACCTTATTCATCAAAGTCAGATGAATAGTGTAGGTGTTACGGTGGAACATTCGTAAATAAAAACATGTACATTGACTGCTGAAATCATAACCCTTTTTTTTTTGGCTTCGCTGTCGTCGGGTAAAAAGGGAAATTAATGATAAAACAAGGAAACGCGAAAAAAACGCTACGAAAAATAAGAAGTTAATTTTCAAGGTCAGTAATTAAAAAAGCTAGATAATGCTTTTATTCTAAAATACAAACTAGTGTATACGGAAAGCATATTGATTGCAGTATTATACGCTTGGAAGAAGTACAAACCAGGATAGGTATACACAAATTTCCATGTGTAAAAGTGTGCTCTAAACTGGCGAGCAAAAAGTTAAACGACTTTAAGATTTAAAAACTTGCAAAAAAAAAAAATTTTTTTTCATCCTCTAATTAAAAAATAAAACAAAAACGGATACAAACTACTGTAATTCGTATTCAGAGCTCAAACAGTCCATCATAATATTAGATTTAGCTTTTCTCCTGATTCAGATAGCATCTTTGTTATGCAATTATTTCTATAAAATTATTTTGATGATTGAATGTTTGGTCCTTTAAACATATCGCACCCCGACAAGGAAGTAACATAACTCGAGATTCGGGGATACGTAGTAGCTATCGATTTAAAATCTAAATTTTAAGCTATTGTTTATCACAAAACTCCCACATAGTTAGCTTACATAACAGGTGCGTGGTGGTAGAATCAATAGTGACACATCATAAAAATTTCATGATTTTTTTTTTCGAAATTAAGCATGCGTTATTAAGACAATAAAAACTAACCAGTAAACATCACACTATAATGTTTTGCTCGTATTGTAACAATTGAAATGGAATCGCTTAAGACTACTATTTCATAAAACCTTGACTTTATTCAACGTTATTTTTTTACGTTGTGTCACTTTCCTTCCCGGGATGCGACAAAAATAAACGTTATGTATGATTATTATTACAATTATTAAATACTCACTTAGCTTTAACTGATAAAAACTCTTAGTTATAAGTTAATAAGAACATGCGACAATTACTGCCTACAACCTATCATATGTTTATGCGGCTTTTAATCCGAAACATATGCTACAGTTCAGGACTCTTACTAAAGTACTCATTTTATAAAACCGCTCATGAAATGGTTGCAGTTGCTTATTATTTTTTTTTACTTCAAAATGCGGTCAAGTTCACTTTTTCTTCTGAAATTTAAATTGTAAACTATTTCAAACGTTTATAAAAAAATAAGAAATAATTAAACTCTCTGGTAATGACTAAGACATTAAGACTAAACATTAAGATCGTGCTATTAGCTACAAAAGTACTTTTTGCATTTAATCCTTCCAGGCTATGATTTATTTCCCCTTGATTACATTTAGCATTTAGTTCTTATTCTCAGCCCTGTTTTACATTCACCAGGCTCAGAGGCAACGATGCAGCAAATATCGAAACATTTTTCAATTTATCTGCCAAGATTTCTGCGAATGAAAATGAATAAAAGTTAGGCGAACATTTTTGAAACATACTCATTGCATATTCAATTGGATTTCTGCAGTAAGCAAACATAAGGCAAATAACAATACACACACCCCAGACAAAAGCAATCAATATCGCTAATAAAATTAGCCGAGGCAGAAATTTCGGATATGTATTGTGCGGGAAAATGACTCATTCCCCTTTCCCCCTTCTTGCTACTTTGAGTTATTCTTAATGCAGCCATACAACAACAGAGACTTGTTCATTCTTAATGGCTCCTGCGCTAATGGACTTTTGACGGACCCAGTGCCATTAATTCCGTTCATGCCATGTTCCAGATCCTTAAATTGGTCTTAACAATAATTCCTTCGAATTTAATTTTTGCTGGGTATTTTTAGTTTCGTTTTTTTCCTCCTATTTCTAATCCTATGACCATGTCTTCAAGTTTCCCTTGGGTATAATGGGTGGAGAAATTCCAATATAACTAACAAGATCTTAGCGCGGCTGTTATTCTTTTGACTGCGAATGATTAAGCGTTAAGGAGTTTCTTGTATCTATCGTACACACCTCTGAGGTTAATGTACTTCTAATAGTTTTTTTCAGACGGAATTTGAAATTTAATAAAGAACTGCAAAATGGTAGTGAACATTTAGGTTTTGAACTTTTAAATAAGAAATGAATCTTCTTAAATGACATTTATTACGATGCAGTTTTATTACGATGCAATGTATTGGCAAATTTACTGAAATAAGCATATGCATATGCATGATCTTAAAATGTTCAGCTAAATAAACCTATATGAAGTTCTGAGATTATGTTAAGATGCAAAATGTAGAAATTGCATATAATATATTTATTAACGTGTAACACAATGCATTAGCAGAATGGTTCAGTCTTTGGTTTTTAAACTTTGTCATGAAAAAAAAAGATCATTAAATGAGATTCAAGATTTCAACTAGCTAAGACAGGATGCAAATCTTAAAATTACGCTGACTTGTACCAGCTTTAAAAGATATGAACCGAACAGAAAGATCATATATAACCCTTATAGAGTTTTGTGATGCAGTTCTAAAATTCATTTATCTAATATATTATTATTAATGTAACCATACGGTGTTTTTAAGACTAATTTTCTCAACTACAGAAATGAAAGTAACCTTTTTTTTTTGTTAAAAGGTTTCCTTCTCACAAAACAAACAAATATCCTTTTAACTCTAAAATTTCTTAAAATTACAACTTTCACAGCAAACGCATTTTCCCTCTGTTTTCGATTGCAATAAAAAAAATTAAATATTAACGTTTAAGAAAAATTACAAACATTTAATTAAAAGTCATACTGAAACCATTAAATCAGGTAGCACAACAGTTTTTAATTCAATTTTTTTCTACTGCTGTAGAATGTTAAGTTTAAAATAAGATTTATCTAAATTAGTTTTTATTTTCACTAATGCAAAATATTTTTCGCTTAAATTTTCCATGCTTGCAATCCACCCATATTAGTCTTCATACTTTGTTTTCTTTCAAAAGCGTCATACAAGTATAAGATCAGCTTTATACCTTCAAAGCATTTTATTAAATTTTCAAATCATTTTTTGAATTTATTTTTTTGATTCCTTTTCAATATTTATGAATTCTCCGCTTCGTATTCTACTCCGATACCGGTCTGTAAATATTCCTCTAAACAGAAATGCAGCCTCAAGTGAAAAATGCTTTACATTTCACGTCACGTATTTAATTTTGAGTTTCAAAAGAGCTGCTTCGGATCGGACTTCTCCTAAATGTTAAGATCTTTAAACAACATGTCAATAATAGTGCAAACAGTAAGCTACAGAGAAAGTGTCTTTTAACCATGGCATTGCAGATTTTTATTTATTTTTTGAAAAAGTAAAGAAACAAAAAATAAATTTAGATTAATTTTAAATTATTATCAGTGAAAAAGAGAAAATAATGCTTAATATAGCATGATAGATTGTTTAGAAACGTAAATAAAAATACGCTTTGTACCAAAATAAATACTAAAACCAAAAGAAGTGGAAATTAGTGATAGGAAAACTTTTAGGTTAGTCATATTTTCTGTTATTGTAATTCTCATTAATGCATCGTCAGCGTAATTAGTTTTGATTCAGAAAAACTAAGTGTTAATATATTCATTCTTTTAATCTTAAAA
Source organism: Uloborus diversus (assembly GCF_026930045.1). NCBI lineage: Eukaryota > Metazoa > Arthropoda > Arachnida > Araneae > Uloboridae > Uloborus > Uloborus diversus. The sequence continues at coordinate 71,973,019 of NC_072732.1, read as the reverse complement.
TATGCATTATCTACTTAAACATTGACGAGTAAGTGTTTGGGTGGATTTTTTTCTTGCAAAAATAAATGCTCTATAATTAACGGACGCATTTCATTATTGTATTTCATAAAATCATTTATTGATACATAATTTAACTAAATTAATTTAAGCATGGTTCTGTAAACTGTTTTGTGATTTGTTATAAACTTTTATTGTTTATATTTATAACTTTTTAAAGTTCATTATTTTTGTGCTTTATTGTTCACCTAAAAAGAAAATTGATACAGTCATAATATGTATTGTGAAATATTCATAAAGTTTTAAAGATGCAACTGTATTTCATTCACTCGCTGTATGCAACGAATTTTAACATCAAGATAACACAAAAAAAGTGTTAAAGTTAATCAAAAATGTCATATGCACATTAAGTTTTCCACTTTGTCTTATTTTATTCTTAAAAGAAATGAAACCCATAAATTATTTATGATCATATCGTTCAAATATTTTTTTCTTAGAAGTGCAATTGTATCTACTTTCTACTTCGTCCCCCTTCCCCTCCCCCCCCCAAAAACCGCATTTGCGCAACTGCAGTGATACTTAAGTCTTTAAAATGTCCTTAAGTTAAAACGAATTCTTATATCTAATCGTTCTCCAATAAGATCATACAAAAAAAAAAGTATGAATTTCAAATTATTAGTGCATTTTTACCCCTTTCTTTTTAATTCCGGATAGGAATTCTGTGTTTTTGAAAAATTCTCTCTTTGCTTGCTTTTTTTTCTTACATGAAATGAAATTCTGAGAGATACATGCTTTCGGCAAAGGCACAATGCTCAAATGTCCTAAAGTAATGTATGCGTTTATTGATTTAGCTCAAGACATTAATCTCTAAGCCACGCGAAGGTTTTCAAGTCTTTTGAGACACACAAATTCAGAAAGCTAAAGCATCGAGGTGTTCCATTTGTGGTCATAAACATTTATGTTTACAGTTTATGCTACAAAGTTCAACTGTAACTTTTAAATCAGACATTTTCAGTGAATAATTAAAAAAATCTTTTATTCTGTGTTGAATTGTCTGATGTTATCACGTGCCTTTTCAATCCCAAGAAAGAAAGAAAGAAGCTAAAAGAAAATATCCTTACTGAGAATTCAAGAGGCCTGGTATTTTGTACAATATCAATTTATAATAATTAATTTGATCTTGATGAATAACCACACAGTTCAAAATATATATAAAATAGTTTTTCAATATACTCAATCTCAGTCTTTATTTATTTTGAGCTTTTTTGATTGAGTACTCTTTTCTTCACTTAATTAACATAAAAATCAACAATATTTCACAAATTAAATTTTAGTAAAGCTCCTTTACACCGAACTTCGAGGCACCTCACATTGCATTCGATTAACGGGAATTTCATCGCAATGGAATACAGCAAGCAATACAATATCAATTATATCGGGGCTAATATTTTTTTCACTCTAACGAGTTTTTCGTTGCAACAGGATTTCAGTATTAATTATAAAATAAAAGATGCGACCTTGAAGATACATAAATATTTTCCTTTGAAAACACATTTTGAAGTTTTGTAAATTGTTTTTAAGGTTCAACCATTTGTAATTTGAATTTTAAAATATCTCATGAATTTGACCAAGCTGCAGCGCATCATGGATGAACATTGTTTAAAAAAAACAAGTCCAGCTCAAAAAAAAAAAGTTTCTTAAATTTTACATATTTTATGCATGATTATGCAAAATGTTTTTAAATGTCCATTAAAATAAAAATTATTTGTTTTTAATTTATATTACGTGTTCGTAATTAATTTTCAACCGCTCAAAAGGTAAATTTTTGAACAATAAAACACATTTTAATAATGGTTAATGGGATTTGTTGAGAGTACGAATAGTAAATATAAACCGGAAAGGTGCGCATTCGTTGAAAATACAAGTGAACTACAGCTTATTACCATGACTTCAGATTTGAGACGGTGACCATCGGGCAAGAACTTCATAAAAATATTTCTACGAGTGCCCGAATTATTTTAAGTGCCAATAATATGAACATAAAAAAAATCAAATTTTTGATACTATTTTGACTCTTTAAATAAAACTTTATGTCTAAAACATCAATTACAATGTTGTACAAATTGTCTTAAATACATTAAAATGCAATGGGGTAGAGTTTAAAAATTACAAATTATATCATGTATCATGCTAAAATTCATGAATAAGAAAATTCTACTAATAATGGAAGTGATGTGAATTATTAGAAGTTACGCTAGCTAACGAGCATGTCTTTTCTTTCCCTTTTTACTTTTTTCAACACCTATTATATAGAAGAAAGTATTGTATTCGTGAAATTTTTCGAATTTTGACGCATTCGAACGTTTTAAGGTGTGCTGAGTCCATTTCGATTATTTTTTGGAAAATGTCTATCTGTGTGTGTGTGTGTGTGTGTGTGTGTGTGTGTGTGTGTGTATGTGTGTTTGTGTGTCATGTATGTGTGTGACAAGTTTTTTGTGGCTGCTCTATAGCAAAAACCACTGCATGAAATCGAACGAAATTTGGTACACGTATGTGCCCCTATGTGAACTTGTGCCCATTGGTTTTTGGCGCAAATTCCTCCAGGGGGTGGAGCAATGGGACGTTTTTCGAGTTTTGCGTGACTGCTATTCCCCAGGAAGTAAGGGGTGGAATCAAACAAAATTTGGTCCATATGTTGCACCTAAGAGATACAGGACCATATTCAATTTTTGTGTCAGTAGCTCAAACGGGGATTTAGCTATTAAACGTTTTTTTTTTTTTTTCGTCAATAGTGACTGCTGTATCTCAAGAAATAATGAACGTAATCAAACAAAAATTTATCGACAAGTTGCCCTTAGAGGGTATAAGAAATCATTGTATTTTGGCGTCAACAGCTAAAAAGCGGGTGGCGCAATCGAACGTTCTTTTTTTTTTTTTTTTTCATTGTGAGTGCCATATCTCAAGAAGTAAATCTACGTTCTGCATGAAATTTGGTATAAATATGAATCCATATGTAAGCAGGCGTTGGTTCAATTTTGTTGCCAATCACTCCAAGGGGGTCTGATTTTTTTTTTTATTTGCGTTAATAAAAATAGCTTTATAATTGCAACAACAATAAATATAAATCGTAATAGACTGTCTTCTGCGTATATCTCGTGATTTTAATTGCATGGAAATGATCGAAAATATTAAATCCTATGATTTTAAGCATGCTCTGTTAGAAAAAAGAAATCCTTTCAAAATTATCAAAACGATCCCATTGAATAAACTTAAACAGTTCAAAACTATTTAGTAAAGTAACATAGTTGTAACATTTTACTTAGTATTAAAGCATTATTTATTCTTAATTAGTGTGGGCACTAATGGCTGATATGCATTGTTTGGCAGTACGATTTCTCAGAAAGTGAAATCCTGAACAGAGATTATTTCGCGTGTAGAACAGCTCTATTGAGAGGCAGTTGTGCATTTTAGGATATGCATCAAGTCCGAATACAACACGCAAATTCATCACGAATACTGCGTCGACTTGATTGTACACCCTCACGGAGAGTTAAATTATTGCAAGAATGACAGAAGCACGCATTTTGTAAATCTTTCATTAAATTGGATGATATTCACAAGATATGTTTTTTCTTTAAACTTAACATTCGGACATGCTTTTCAATAATTCAAGGAAGTGTTTTCGATTTGCATGATGGAAAGAAAATAAATATTATATTCCCAATTCCTTTGTTGCCATTGAATAAGGATATGCATAATAACTGTGCATTAAGATTGTCAAAAATATCTTTTTTGGGAAACGGCATTGGTATAGTGCATAAATGTTATATATCAGAAACTCTCGAAGAAAAACACATCTTTTTTTTAATACCAATCCGCCCATCTTTTTGAAATGTGACAAAAAATCTATCATTTGCCAGAATTTTTTTTTTTTTTTTGAAAATAACTTTTGAAAATAGTTCTGGTTGTCAAATAGAGCTGTAGAAAAATATTATCATTGTTAATATGTATACTAGATTTAGTTGCAGCCCTAAACATTAAAACATGTAAACGTTAAGAGTTAGTGATTTTTTTAAACAACTGCCAGTAACATTTGTAAAGAAATTCTAAAATTACCTCTAGCTGCGTTATTAGATATATAATTATTAAAAAAAATACTTATATAACTTAAAAATATATCTTTTTACATTTAATGAAAATAAAGTTTTGTTAAACAAGCTATACATCAAATAATTTAAGTACACTTAAAACTTAGAACATAAACCTATGTTTTCCTATTTTTTCCTATAAAAAGTCTCAGAAAATATTAATTGCGCTAATGCATGTTTTCTTTAAACATGTTTTTCTACAAGCATACATTAAGAAACAAAATAGATAAAAGATGGATTCAATTCGAAATAAACTGCATCGGACTGTCATGCGAATCTTAGAACACAAATCTTTTTGATACCGAACATACAAAAAATAAACATATGATGCAAAGTTATTATTAATATTTCATTTAACTTAAAGAACCTGTTTTTCTTAGATCTTGTTTTTTTCTTTCAAGTTCATGAATATATTTTCTATTAATAATGCATAAACAACATTTTGACATTAAAATTCTGAGACGTAATTTTTGTCATCAATCTTGGAAAATTTATATGCGAAGACATACGTAACGTTATTTTTTAAATGTATGATATAGTTTTTAGAGTAATAAACATATTATAAACAAGTTTGAATTTAAAGCTCTTCTCTTAAAACCTAAGTTAAAGATTTTTTATTGCTGCTTTATAACTTCCCCCAAGTACGTTTTTCGGTATGCAATTTTAAATATTAATTAAAAAGTAACAACGTATTTTACCAAACATTAACTATTTTTTAAAATTAAATATTTAGTTCTTCAGTTTTAATTTTAAATTTTTATTTTGCTTAAACGCTTTCGTGCTTTTACCTAATTGAAGTAATACTTCAACGCATAAATATTTAGGCGGAACGTGTGTTTGCCCACTAATCCGTAAACAAATCGGAAGAAAAAATATTGATTCAATGGTTGTGTAAATTATTTCTAATTATTACAGTAAATCTTCAGTCGTCCAAACAGGACGTTAGTGCTAGCTGCATAATCTGAAAAAAGCAAGCTTAGGATTCAGTTTTTGCTTTTCTTTAAAAAATACTGTTGTAACACGGTCGTTGGTTGTTTTTTTATTTAACATATCATTTCGTCATAAATTACTTTACGTCAACAAAGATGGTCCTTCAGACCTGGCGACCACTATACCTGACATCAGTTTTAAATTTTAAAGAGCTGCTAATCATTTAATACTTGGTAAAAGTACTGTTTTATTTTTTTTTTGTAGTTGACTCTTTACATTCTGCTTATAGTTATTATCTGTGAAATTATTTTTCCTCATGGGACTGACAAAATTAACATATATGGCTCATTTAACAACCATAGATTATCGTCGCAAATGCGAGGTTTTTTTTTTCTATATATATAATCCATCATAATCCATCCGTCTAACGAAAAAAAAAAACATCCCTTGGAACATTCAAAAAGCATCGTCAGAAAAAAAGAAGAAACTGTAGTACATTTCACTCGGATAAAAATAAATCAAAAGTTTCTTAAAACAAAGAATTACAATTACGATTGCTTTAAAACAATAATCCTAGACTGAACTGCTCAGCGTCTAACGCGCCAAGCGACCACGCTACCAGAACCAGGCCCTTTTGCGAGTGAAGCGGATGCTTTTTCTTTCGCAATATTAAATGTTTCCCCAAACAAACAAACAAAAAAAAAAGTATAAAATCAAATTAACAGTAGCTTTTAAATCTTTATATATTAAGAGCTGCGTTGTTAGGCTTTGCCCGGTGTACCTTGAGGATAAAAATTGTGCCAAGTGACATATATTCAACAATTAAGCTTATATAAAAGAAAAAAAAAACATCATTCAAAATTGCCCTTCCAAACAATGACGATATAAATTAAAATACTTTTAAGAAATTAAATCGCAAAAGATGGAATTTAAAAGCGTAACCATGGAAACACGAAAATAATTAAGTTTAAGAAATTAAGTGCAAAATAAGGAAATAAACAATGGATTCAAAAAGCGTCACCGTGGAAACGCGAAAATAAAATAGTTGACAACCTGAATCAAAATGACATTTTTCGAACTTGAGTTAAAAACGCTTGTAACTTTTTTTCCTTTGAAGATAGAAGATAAATTTTTTCGATCATAGGTCGAGAGAGATCTGGAGTGAAAAATGTCGCTTTTTCCAATGGTGTCAAAAAGAAAACTGTGGGACAATTCTTTCACTTGTTATTGATAGATTTAATGAAGAAAGTAGTGCCTAAATCTCAGCTAAGCCTAAAAAAAGTTCGAGCTAAAAACGCAAATTACTACTGTCGTAATTAATTTAGAGCATTGAAACAAATTGTTTAGACCGCAGAAAATTCTACCGTTTTTAGCGATATATAATATTTATTTGTGCAAGTAATGTTTCACTCCAATATTTGTGAATTTGTGTGAAATTTGGGCCTAAATTGGAATAAAAAAGAACTATTTATCGTTTTTTTTCGCTTAAGTCACTCAGTAAGAAAGCACCTTTCATATAGTGAAATAATTTTTCAAATAGGTGCAGTTGTTCCGGAAATTACCTCGAACATATAAACACAAAAAAATCCGCCCTCTCTCTTTGTAATATTATATTTATTATTAATAAATGTTTAATAATCACATTTATAGCTAATTTTGAGATGATTATTATACAAAGAAAAAAATTAATTTCAGATCCTCATCAGCAGAGCTTTCTAAGATGAACTATTGTTTAAAAATCTTTAAATACTAAAATATTAATAAACGTCAACAAACCTTTGAATAAATACCCAAACAAGTAGTTCCATATAAATGTTTAGACATGATTGTTAAACCAAGGATAAAATCTCGTGAATTATTTTTACCATACGTAGAGCTTTCTACAATAAAATAAATAGGTAAATAAAGTTAAAATTAAAGCTATAAACAATCAAACTCGCTTAAAACGAGCCCTGATTTAACGATAATCCGAATGTAATAATGAAATCATAAATGATTGATTGGTACAACGTTAATTCTACAGGAACAACACTGTGTTTTAACAAGCAAACTGCGTTTAAAGCGAGCTATACCTAGCGATTCATGGAATGTCTATTCACTTGAAACTCAGTTTATCCTGTCTGTGAAAAGTTTCTTTAACAATCCGAAGTGAACCAAAAGTTAGTGATGAATCAGAAATCACAAGGATATTTTAATTTGTTTATTTGTTTAAGTGGAGAAAAAAAAAAATGTTTATTAGAGAAACATTTGAAAATATCCAACTGTTGATGTCAACGTCATTGCACAAAATAAAACTAAACGTCCATTTAAATAAAAAAACAATGAAAAATTAATGAAGCGCCAACAATAACGACAAATATGAAATCTTTTATGCTAAATTATCCTAGACATACTTAAAGGCGTTTGATATGCGGAGTTTTTTCAAACCTTTTTCGAAGCCGTTTGTGCAAATGACAGTTTTTTTTTCTGGGCTGTAAGTATTACTCAAAAAACAATAACACACGAAAGAGACCATAAGAAGTCTTGAAAGAAGAAGTTGCTTAGAACTAAAACCTTACAAAGCAAATGTGTATGATTTTTCATTTAATTTATTTTTTTCATAATCTCGTGTTCACGAGCACTTGGTTTGTATTAAGTTGATATCGGCAGTACCTTCCCGTTTGTTATAAGCGATTTCTGTTGTAATTTAAAGCATAATTTGTGTGCATATATTTTTTTTCAGTATTCAAAAATTAATCACATGTCTGATATACATTAAGTACTTTGAAAACCAAAAGTTTGACGCGTAGTTTGTTTAAATCTAAAAAAAAAAAGAAAAAAAGAAAACACTACAGATTATGCAATAATTTACTGAACGCAAGAACAAGTCTGACATACATTAAATACTTTAAAAACGAGAAGATCGACTTTTGCTCTATTTAAATCTAAAAAAACACTACTGACTACCGTAAAATGGTATAACTTTGTGCCAAGGGGGCAACAATGGATCATTGTTGCCATGTTGATAGTTTTGCACTCTACTTGCCTCTTTTTCGAACTTACAATGTCCAAAAAAAAAAAAAAATACCAGGTAGTGTAACCATTTAGGTAGCTAAATTCTCTTTATAAGAGAATGCCATTGTTGTTGTATACCTTAGATAATTTAGTCGTTCTTATTGCGTGATTCGACTCACTCGTGGAAGAGTCAAAAGTCTCCTTTGGGTAAACCACTTATACTGTTTTCCAAGATCTGGTAAGCTCAGACTTTCTTTACTCTTTTGTCAGATATGAATTAAGCCGGTAATTGACTTAAAATGTTTCATAGTTTTCACAAGCTCTCAAAATTTATCGAAAATGAGCATGTTGACATATATGAAAATGAGAATGTGTACAACAGTGAGCCACCTATTTTTCACGGTTTTTAGGGGCTTGGAGCTTCATCTTAATCTCTGTAAGGATGCTTTCATTATATTTCGTGTTATTATTATAAATAACGGCAAGAAAAGACAGAAGAAAACTTGGGAGTCGCCCTATCGTCTGTGTTCATATGTGATTTTTCAGAAGGTGCTGTTTGAAATCTGGACCAACTATAGACTGAGATAATTTTAAAAAATATATTTATTTTGATGGGATTTGGAATGTAAAATGTGATTTCATATTTCAGGTTTCAAAATTTTTGTTTATCTTATTTAAAACTTCTCAGAGCTACGTATTTTCTAAGTATAGGTAAATACCTTCAGTAGCTGAGATTTTTCTAGCTAACTAGGCAGATAATAGAGAACGTTACCTACATTTACCATGTTGAACTTTAATTATCACTCAAGACGACAAGCAATGATTAAACCTTAAAAAATTAAAAACAAGAAGGTAAATAATGGAATAAAAATAGTCTTCATGCAGTTTCAAGCAGATATCAACTTGTAGCCTCAGACAACAATAGGTCATATCAAGTTTTCAATATGTTTTCCAGGTTAAAATGAGGTGGCCCATAGTTGTACCCCGCAAGGGTACAACCTTATGTCACGGGGGAAAAATCCCCCTTCCTCTTCTTTCCAAATTTGATTTTTTTTAATTATTATATTTGAATTATGAAATGTATAGCTACCACTACAAAAGTTTTAAAATTTCTAAATCAAAGATGTGCATGGAATTTTCATTGAAAACATCGAAAAATAGCTCATATTTTGACCATTTTACGATACATAATAATTTACCTGATGTATCACTAAGAACACTTATAGAAAAGGAAGAAATATGTTTTTGGGAAATCATTATGCTTTTCATTGCAGATATTATTTCTCCTAAATTACTTTATTTAGCAAAACAATTTCTTTGTTGAAAAAGTCGTTTTAATTAAAAGCATTAAATTAAAAAAACAAGTTCTGAAGTCTTTCATAATCCTAATTTATTCTTTTTTTTCCAAAACAATCTCAAATATTGAGAACATTCAACAAATTACAATTAAGACTTTGTTTTTTAAATTAATGTTTATTGATTCGTCTGCCGTTCATAAAGGGGGAAATTCTTTTTTTTCCATGGGGTAAAAAATCATTATTTAAAAGGTGAAAATTTTGCATTAAATTTTAATACAAGTGCACAGAATAATTTCTGCTTTCAACGTTTGATGTATTTTTTTCCTTGCTCTGACTATCGTGGATAAAGCACATGTGTACTAAAGTATGAAAATTTTAGAACCATTTTATACCAACACTTTAAGTGCTGTTAGACTACCTTCGTTATTTTTTTCTCTATTTATTTCGTCAAAGTTAAGAACATTTAATCATGTTTGATATATTTTTTAAGAAATATATTTCGACAACTTGCATGGCAATAAAATATTTCTACACATTTATTAATGTGTTACTAAGTCTTACAATTTGCTGATTATTTTGCCTTAATTACATTTGGATTTTATATTTCGCAATAACGTGTAAAATTTGCGGAAACAATTGATGGCTTACTGCTTAAAGTAAATGAATGAATGATTAAAATAAAGTAAAATAAAATTCAGCCTTTGTTTTTTTCTCTTTGTTTCCAAACTGCCATTAAAAAAAAACCTTGATGATAATGCTATAAAACTTAGGACAGGAATCACTTTTTTCCGAAATATCTAATTTATGTTTACATTTAGTCGCACATTAGTAACGTGAGAATACTCATTACATTATAATCCTTAGCATAGAGTCACAACTTGATGCAAGATAAATAATTTTTCAGGAACTTTCCAGCTAATGGAATATTTTCATTGACAGAAATCAGCAGTTTTAAGTGCTCAAAGTGTATTTTTTGAAAATTTCCACAACACATAATGAGCTCACAACCTCATAAAAGCCAATGAAAAATAGTTAGAAAACTCATTCCATTATGAACTAGTCAAATTATTTTAGCAAATGCCTTTTAATTAAATTGAAATTTAATTTTCAGTACCTTTCTTGAATTAAATTAAAATAACTGGCACAGTTATTCTAGTAAATTGATGTGCGTTAACTGAATTTTAGATATTTATCCTTTTGCTTTAGAGCTAAGCTTCATTTTTCAATTATCGTAATAGCTTTCGATAATTAAAGACTAACGAGGTATGTTAAGTTCATCTTAGTGACACTCTATGTAACCATGGAAACGACCATCAAACAGATATTATTTGTGTGATTGTAATTACAGGTAGATACACTGGGAAGATTTAGTTTTTGTTCGGAGTAATAGAGTGCCTGGTACCTAAATATCACGTAGTTACTCATTTAAAATTGGTATTTTTTTCCAGTTTGAGGTGTTGCATAATAAAGTACCACCTGCGAATTATAGTGACCCTGTATCCAACCCTTATGGAGCTATTAGTTGTCTGGAAGCTACTTATTTTATATGTTGTACTATTCAATATATTTTGTAATAGGCAGAGTTTATTGATAGTATTTTGGTTTAAGGGCATAGACATAATAAACCGTTGTCCGATTCAAGTTGTTTGCCGCCCTTTTATCTTTGAAACGGTTTCTGCTGTTTTCAAAAACGCTGTATTCAAAAAAACTTTTCAAAAAAGTTGAGTTTGCATTCCTATGTTGAGAAACTTTTTTTCTTAAATTCAAATCTTCTGATATCACTTTGAAATAAACCACGAAAACACAAATGAAAGTGTCAACCGCTTTTTTTTGAGCATTAATGTGTACAAAGTGCCTTTTGTACTAAACCGTTACGCTCTACAACTTTTTATAGAGCGTTTACCAATCTCGTTTTGTTTTCAAGATAGGAATGCTAACTCCAACTACTCCCACCAAGTGATACAGTAAATGATTTTATTCATTAGTGCAAGGCTGCTTTTTTATTACTTAAAATCCGTTTAGACGAATGCAACAGTAGACTTCAGAAGCTAAGAGGGTGGGAAGGGACTGTCTTGGGCATGCTGTAGATTTTCGGACTAAACGCCTTTTATAGATAACATCAGAAACATTAAGATACGCTCTAAGAAAGAGTATATTATGTAAAAAAAAACTTTAAGTAAAAAAAAAGTCGATGAAGGACGAAGAATGGCAGAAATTCATTCATCAACTGTAAAAATATTTGAAAAAAATATATTTCCCAACTGGTCTATTTTTAAGATGATTTTAAGTTGGATTTTTTGTATACACCATAGTTTTCAGGTATTTCAAACTCATAGTGTATCATCTTAAAATTTTCTTTTTGTGTACTACCCATTTCATTACTTATAGTATTAAAACTCCACTGATATAAAGTAACTGGCAATGTATAGACGGCAGTTTACTGATTACCGGTATTTCGTACAATGCTGATTGGTGCAACGATAATTAAATTTCATAATATTGTTTTTTATTTATGAATTTAACAAAATGCTTTAAAAATAAACGTTTTAAACATTCGGAAATTTATATGGGAGGCAGCGTGCGAGCGTTATTTCGGATGCAAAAGAAAATATAAATACTGATAGCATAATTCGTAGTTTGAAATATAAATACATATATAGTGTTCAAAAGGATTTATTTCGTTGTATCTAAATCTATTAATCTCAAAGCAAGAAAATATTTCGGTTCTTGGATCAAAAAATGGAAATGTTTTGAATAAAAGGAAAAGTTTATTGGAAAACATTGAGATGAGAAACTGAGAAATAACGATAGTGGGGAAACAATTCAAAAATGATTGATTGAAGACAACAACGTATTGATGTGTGAGTACTACCAGATGTGTTTTACTTGGATTATTTTCTTCAACCACTTCGGTCATGTTTTCACTTAGAAATAAAGTAAATACGATGTTCGTGAAAAATATAAATACCGATAAATCTGTATCTTTTTTTTTTTTTTTTGGAACAAAGCTTAGCTAAAAGGATTTTTTTTCTATTTCACCTTCATAAGTTTTATTTTTTATCCTTCCAGGGTAGTTTAGGATTTCTTGTGCATTTTTCTCCCGTAGGAGTCTCTGATTACTCCACCGAGTCAAGGCTAAGAGAATTATATTGAACCAGAAACTTGTTAACGAAAACAACAAAGCAGTCACTTCGTTATGTTCCCTTAAATTGCTCTAATACAAAGATCTCCTTCGCGAGTCTGGCTTTCTGATCACGTCCACTACAGAGGGACTAAAGAAATCACTTCAACAAAAGGCGACTCAAAAGGGAATGATAAAAGGCAGAGAAAAAAAGCTGGGAGGTAAAAACTAAGTAAAACTTTTTTCCCCTCTTCTTTATGTTATTGCCGGTGTAAAGTACCACATGAGTTTCAAGATTGTACGTAGTGTGATGCTTTATGAAGTTGTGGAGAAAAAAGTGTATTGCCCCGCTAAGAAAAAATAGGATTGTATCTCTGCTAACGTTATTTCACTCGATATAGAATATTGCTACTTTTAGATACATTTTCTTATACTTTTTTGGAGGAAAAACCCGCAAAAAAAGTTTAAAAATTATCTTTATTTTCGCATTCGATAGTATAGAGAACGTATCCGACGGTATTTACTATGATTTTTTAACCATTTATTTCAGTGTTTTTAGCAACTATTTTCCGCATAGTTCTTTGAATTGCAAAAACACTAAATATTTACATAATGTACCGCATAGTTTGTTACTATTTACTTAAAGCATATATTGAAACAATTTGGCAAATTTAAAACTTTTAAAATTTAATTGAAATTTGAAAATACTTTTTAAAAAATCAAGTTAGTTAAAAATGTTACTTACTTCTTTGATTGCCATCATGAGTACAGTTACTTCAAATTGACTAAATATATAATAGATTCCGGACTAAAAATTTTGAGGAATTTTAAAAGTCGCATTTGGCTTTTAGATAGTGCAGAGTATAACGCTCTTTAGATTATTTATCAAATTGTGCCTCTTCATTTCTGTTATTAAACGTGTAAAAAAACATTTAAAAAATGGTTTTCAATTATAATGTCCAGAAATAACATGCGTAACAACTTGTTACAAATTTAACTTTGAATATATAGGCATTGCATGTTAGTCTTGTTCATAAATGTAATACAGATTAGAATAAAAAGTGTTTTTGTTGAAAAATATAATCACTAAAATACAGGAAGGTCCAAAAAGCATGAAATTAAGTAATTATTCTGGACAAAAGACAGCATGCATGACCATTGATTATAAATCCTGTTTTACTGAACAAAAATGTTAATGAATTTTATTATACATTATGCTCGAAATGTCTGAAGCACTTGATTGATACTGTTATAAAACCGACCCTGAAAGTATGCCACCATGCTGTTGTTGTCCGAACGAAGTGTATTAATGTTACTTCTGACTACAGATTTCAGATCCTCCATTGAGTTATAGAAACCTATGTGGATTATGTCTTTGACCCCAACAAGAAAAACATTACGAGTAACCCGACAACCAAGATGTAACCCTACAAGAAAAAAAAGTAGCTGATGTGTGCATCACATTACTTCCTTTTACTCCAATTTAAAGATAATAGTGCCTCGGAGTGAGCAAAGAAACACTTTAAATATTTTCACCCCATGTTTGTTGCGAACCGAAGCAAAGAAAATGTTTTATACAAATAAATTTTAGCAATATTGGCTGTTTTAATGTGACTCAATGGTTAATTCTATAAATATTGGCCAAATTGAATCCAGATTAAAAAATAAAAAAAAAAAAAAAACCTTTAAATTCGTTGCCACATTGGCGACAAAACTTGGCTACCAAAAGCTTGGCGATATATTGCCAAGTGCTTGCCAAATTATAGCACCGTTTGAGTTTACATTGAAATTAACAATGATTTTACCCGAAAAATAACATCCGGATGCAACCAAAAGAGAAGGTGCACAATTAGACTCCACTTGGAGTCTATGTACCAAATTTCAACTTTCTAGGACATACCCTTCTTGAGTTATACGAGATACATACGCACATACATACGTACACATGGACGTCACGAGAAAACTCATTGTAATTAACTCGGGGATCGTCAAAATGGATTCTTCAGGTGTCTATACGTTCTTAGGCATGTATCCACGTGTGGTCGGTTTGAAAAAGAAAAACAAAATCAATAATCATTTGGGGGCGAGCAAAATGGAAATTAAGGCCGATTTTTGAGTGACAATTTTTTCCCGAATACAATAATTTCATTTTTTGTAAAAGGAAGTAAAAACTATTTAAGTCCGGACTGGATACAGTTCCAGTGCCTTCTGCCTAGTGATATTTTTGCATCCAATGCACGAAATATCATCTTGAGACAGGAGAAGACGAGAGCATTTTTATGGGAATAAGCCTCATCCTGCATGAATTAGTATCGGCATGTCATATCTAAATGGCCCACTTCAGGGTTAATACGTCACAAAATACGGAACCAATTGCACTTCCGTAGGAATAGTTTTCTGACTCTTAACGACATACCATTTGGACGGTGACTTTATTTTGGGTGTTCTTATAAAAATATCTTACAATAACTTATCGTTCTTTAGGATCAGTAACTTCATATTGCTTTTTTTATTTCTGGTACTGAAGCAGTCACCTGAAATGTTAACAAATGTGCCAATACATATATGATAGAATTATACTTATATCGATTCATTTGAAATTAGGAACTTTAAAAGCATTTTTTTATCATGTTTCTTGGACTATCCAGTACATGTAATATTATATATTTTTATATATACTATTTTGTAATAGTATCTAATTTAATGTTTACAAACATACATCGTTGATAATTAAATAAATAAAATTAAAAGATCAAAAACGTTTAGTTGATAGATTTTCAACCACCGTTTCAATACACAGTTGGCATAAAAAATCGACCTGAATATTTTTTTTTTTAAGTAAACGAAATTATTCATGACAGGTTGGACATTAGAATTGATTCACGTTTCTTTTCGATCAAAAAGAAAATAAATATCATGTTAAGTTCCCCAAATTGAATGACTTTCTCCATAAGAAAGTTTACAAGAAACGAAAAAAACAGGCACCTTCATTATTTTAGTGAACACTCTCTTTTTGCTGTAGGGCACAACAGTTTTTTTTTCTGTGATAATGAAAATTTTATTTTTCAATTCAATGCAATTTTTCTTTCAGAGCATTAACGCGAGAAGACAGTAAATTGAATTCTTTTGCGTACGTTTACATTCATTTGTATTCTCTGCTCAATACACTGCTTCTAGACCACTCAACAACGATTTATATTTTTCTAGATAGAAAGAAAGATAAACAGAGTTTCAAAGATAAACACCATTTTTTAAAACAAGTTTACTTTGTTTCCACTTTTAACTTCTTGTGGTGAAGTCTTTGTCTAGTTTCAAGAGATAGCCACTATTTTTGATTAAATTCAGAGTCGATATTATTAAAGAATATCGCGTTTTTTAAATTCACTTTAAGTCGTGAATGAAAACTTAATTAACTGGATTTTTTACAGTGTTGTTGAGGTTGTTGAGAAAGGAGACACAAGTAACATGAAATATTGATTGCAGATTTAAAAAAAAAATATGTTTGCAAAACTGGTGCGTGATGTTTTTCGGTTAAATAAAGAAGCAACTAAGATGCTAAAGATAACACTAAATGTGAGAAACGTAACATGTCATATTGATGAATGGATGACTCTTTTGCATAAAGCTCAGTTTTAAAGGAGGTTTTTTTCATCTTAGAGTTATTTCATGACAACTAAAAATGTATTTACTGTATGAAAAAGGTAACATCTTTCTTTCAAAAACGTTTATACATTTTAATCAGTTTCAGTTCTTATATAAATTTTACTAAACTGAACTCTTGAAAGTTTTAAGGTTTAAACATAAGAAAAGGAATCAAACGCATAGCTATGCAGTCCAAAAACGTATGCATGCATAAGTATAAAAAAAATCTTACATGGAATCTTCTGTTGCACGCAAAATATTCAGGACACCTCGATATTGTTGAGCAACTACGAATTTCTTATAATTTTCACTTGACCGTTGAACGACGTCCGCGTCTTTTGATTTAATTTTTCTATGCTTATAATGCAGGAAACCATGTGCCTCGGAATCCATAGGTTTAAAACGACCTTTTAATTCTATATTTATAATGCAGGGGTTAATTGTCTTGGAATCGAATTATTTATGAACGACCTTCTTGACTCTGCATTGTCCTTTTTATACAAAAACAGTACCCAGATTAAAACATCGAGCATCCAGCACGTAACATCCATTATCCATTTCCTGGTATTCATTTGAATTTTGACGTCTTAAATTCAAATTATGGTGATGATAAACACCATAAGTAGAAACAAGAAGCCCAACGAGTAGGGTCCTAAGGCAGTTTATGATCGCGCAAAACATATTTTGGATTGGAGACGTCAAAGTTTAAATTTTCCTTTTTATTTATTATTATTTTTTTAATTTTACTTTTTATACACATTATACTCTTAAAAAAAGAGAACTGTTACGAAACGTGCTAATTTTTATGGACATATAGAGGGAATCAATTTGTTTTAATTAATACTCAAGAATTGCCATAACATATTAAAACGCGTGTGATCTACTTATCTCGTTCCTATATTCTTTTATTCAGAATGCGTAATGAAAATACAAAGACATAAATTAAAGATGGAAACAAAACTTTAAAGAAAGAAAGGGGGAAAAAACAACAGAGAATGGCGTCTTCTAATTTTTTGCGTGAAATAAAACAGAGACAAATATGATTAAAATGCATTTGATCTATTCTATAAATTATTGTAAAACACATGTGGTTACTATGGCGTCCAACATTTAGTAAAATGAAGTTGAACTGTATTACTGCATTTTTAGTAGTAGCTCAGTAAATCTCACAAACGTGTTGATGTATCGCATATTTTAATTTCGCTTAATTCCTTTCATCGTTAAAAAAAATATTTTCATTTTCATTTTCATTTTTTTTTAGAATTGTAATTTTATGTCGACATAATTTGTAGTAAGGGAAAAAAAATATCGACAGCTACAGAATCCAAAAAGTTGCTGTAGGATCTTTTAAAACCCGCTTTAAATTTATATTTACTACTAAAGTATGAAGATTAAATTTATGTATTCAATTTAAAGTATTAAATTCTCAGCAATGAAATATAGTAACATTGTAATTAATTTGATTCATCACTTTTCACGCTGTTAAAGACAGGCGCTTTTATTTGATAGCGTTAAAATAATTGCTTTGCTAATCTGTACTTAATAACCAGAACTAAAGGACTTTTTTTTTCTTCTATATTTCAGCTTTTATTATAAACGATATGGCAAAATGCCAAGGGTTTTTTTACTTATGTCCAGGTGTAATGAATTCTTTTACGTGTATATGAGCAGTTTTTCATTTCAAATACTGAACACCCAACACAGAAATGAAAGGCTAATTTCTATTTAATACGAAAGCAAGTTTGATTATAAGTATAATAATTATAATAACGCATTCATCAACATTTTTTCAAAGATTTATACTAAAGCACGAAGCGAAAAATAATTTATAAACTAAGTTCCTTTTTTAGCACATAAATGGAAAAAAAATAACTTGATGTTTTTGAACAAATAAAAATAGTGAATGA
Organism: Uloborus diversus; assembly: GCF_026930045.1. Taxonomy (NCBI): domain Eukaryota; kingdom Metazoa; phylum Arthropoda; class Arachnida; order Araneae; family Uloboridae; genus Uloborus; species Uloborus diversus. The sequence goes on along the minus strand of NC_072732.1, from coordinate 71,954,982 downwards.
AAAAGAAAAAATTGCTAAAAATGAAGAAAACTAACAACACTTAAAACGATTCATCCCTTTGACTTGCCTGAGCACAGGTCATCTAAAAACCCTCTGATTTTCCCATGGTAATAGGACTTTCCCAATTTGCACCAAATGTCATACTGAAGAGGCCACTGCACACCATCTGATTTTTTGTGTTGGTTTGGTACGCGAGGATCTACGGAAGAGACCTGCTTCTGTCTTGAAGTTGATTAAGGCGAACAACCTCATGGATCTGATCTGATTTAGAACAGAGAGATAAGTAAAAAGAAGAAGACGATTCAACCACAGTTATCACATATCCACCATGGGGACACCTGACCTTACAGTGTTGAAATGCAGTAATTAGGATCTATGTAGCCTTTACAATGCTGCATGTTTATGTTTTTCCGATTTTATGAGTGTATATGAACTATACGCTAACTTATTGAATCCCTTAACCATTATTTTTTACCAAAAATATATTATATGAAAGTCATCCAAATGTGATTTTTAATTTATACTAATCGGCAACTTTTCGACGATTTTTTAAGAATATCTTTTATATTGGTTGAGGTATTGGACTGGCTATTTTACTCACTTCAACTTAACATTGCAGAAAGGTAAAACTGTGGCTAAAAATAAAAATCCTGATAGTAGTGTCTAGCAAAGTAGTTTGGGCTAACATGTTGGTTCTCCTTCAAAATACATTCTTAGCTCGCCCTCTCATAATGTTGTTCCACAGAGTTGTTCAAGATTGGAATCTCTCATTTAAGAATGGTTTTTCTTCTGTATTCATTTCTAATCAAGTTTTTTGTGGAAGAAAGTGAATTAGTTCACTTTCAACCTTCTTTTTTAACTTTAAATAAGTCTCATTTTTAATCTATGAACTTATTTTTCTTTTTAAATATTGAAATATTTTAAATGACGTTTTTATTTATTTATTACTCAATTTTTATTAATTTTGTTTTTTAAGAGAACAGATGCGAGTTGAAGAAACTGGACTAACAATCAAAAACAAAGCAATTTAACAGTTATTTCATAAATGAATCTTGGTTGGTAAAAAATAAATGTTTCCTAACTTTTCGAGGTGGATCTTTTTTTTTATTTATTTCTTGGTTCTTGTGTAGTTCTGAAACAGTGTTTTGTAATTGGTACGCATTGCAATTGTGTTGAGCAAAAAGTGATAGAATTTAAATACTTCTGAATTTTTTTTTTATAAATTGTTTAAAATTATAATTCAAACTAAGATATTTACAGGTTCTTAGGTTGTTTCCTAGGTTGTATTCATTTGAGTAGAGTGAAAGGTTTTTAACAGCGATTCTTGCAGTACCAAGAACGTAGCCAAGACAGAAAAATACACTAAAGGTATATTAATTAAATGGGGCTATACAGCGTGTTCCGTTTTTACCTGCAGGACCTTTACTTTCGCAACCGTTAGTCATAGATGAATCAGGTGCGGGGTTAAGATATTGAAAGTTTGAAGTAAAATAAAAATAAATCAAAAGAAAAAACGCAAAATCTAACTTTTTATACTGGCCCCAGGTCCCCTAACTTATATTTAGGGAAATAATCTTCATTGAAAAAAAATCTAAACAAGAAAAGTTTGAAATTAGTACGACCAATATTCACCAATATATAAAATGCAGCGTTTTGTGACTTAGACTTCTTTTTACTCGCCGTCATAACACCTTTTGGGGGAAAATATAGCGGTTAATAAGTGTCTAAAATGATATGTGTGCATAGAGCGTGGTTTCTCAAAATGTTCGATGTTTTGTAGTGTGTTTTTGCGTATCGCGGCATTACATTGGCATTTTTTTTGAATAGCAATGAAAAATATAAGCACCTTGTTTTTCTTATTGTCATTACCGGTCATTTGTCTGAATGTCCATGTGTCTATGGTTACTTGAAACTTTAAAATGAAATATCCCACAAATGTCAAGTTTTTTGTGTCAGTAATAGTTTTCAAAGGAGATGATTTCCTTAAATATAACCTAGGGGACCTCGGGCCCGTATAAAAGTTAAATTTTGTGTTTTTTTACGCATTTTTATTTCAAACTTTTAACATCTTAACTCTGCATCTGATTTGGAACATTTTTGCAAATGAAGTATATATAACGGTTGCGAAAGTAAAGGTCTTGCAGGTTAAAACGGAACAACCTGTATAGCCCCATGTAATTAATATACCTTTGGTGCATTTTTCTGTCTTGTCTACGTTCTTGGAACTGCAAGAATCGCTCTTATAAATAACCTTTTACTCTACTCAAATTAATACAGCCTAGGAAACAACCTAGCGACCTGGAAATATCTTAGTTTGAATTATAATTTTAAACGTTAAATAAAGGTCTTGCAAGTTAAAACGGAACACCCTGTATATATAGCTATGACATTTAAAAATACAATTAATGAAAAAACATAAGTTCGTGCGAATTGGTCAATATTTTACTAAAATTTGTTTCTATCTTGTAAGTTTTATAGTTGAAACTTTTTACAACATGAAAACTTAGACATAGCCAAAAATCAATGCGAATAATATAAAACTACATTTTTTATTCCTGTTTCAAAACTGACATTATACTTACAAAATATGATATGTTAACGGGCACGCATTTGTTTGTTTTTTAAAGTAGTTACATGCTTTAGTAAAACTGAATAACGAAACATAAGGCAAGAAATAAGAAACACGAAATGGCTGATTTTACCAGGTTTTTACCAGGCAGATTTTGCCATCTTGTATAACTAATAGAAATATGCAATTTAAACAAAAAATATTGAAATAAATTTTGAATATCGCAAAATACAAAAATAATGTTAATATATCGAATCTACAATGTTTTTAGAGCAACCTCAACAACGATTAAATTTGAAAAATTTAACACCTATAAAAATAACATAGCTTTTTGGAAAGAAATTTTGACAGTAACGTAAAGAAGCTCAAGGCAAACTTTCTTTTTTCAGCTTGCTCTGATTGAAAAGTATATTTTCTTACTTATTAAACTAAAACACGCAAGCGTCAAGCTCTCTGATTAATCCTTGAGAAAATAAATTTCTGCACGTGATAACAGTTAATCACTTAAGTTTTTTCTTAACTTTTTTTTTCCATTCTTTTAAATTACATCATTTTTTCATTTGCCTAAGCATAGTTGAAAGATATCAGCTTCATTTATCAACACTATTAAAACGTGTAGCATTACTTTCGAACAAAAGCATTTTTAGCGAAGATACATTGAAGAGATAAAACAAAGCAATTTATCTAACTTGTGGGATATTCAGCACACAACTGTATTTTCAGCGTTGCTTAGAAGTTTTAGTTATCTCCAATGCTTCAAATGCAAATCTTCTGAACAACATTAGAAGACTTGTAAAGAATAAATACCTAGAGATCGTTTATCTTTGGTCGTTTTTTAAAGTTAAAATGGCGAAATTTTTATAATTCTTTATTGTTTGTGTTTGCTACTACCCTTTCTGAAACGCAGAGAAAAAAATTTTAATAAGGAAGTGCCTTTTCTTTGAAGCAGATTTTTTGAAAAATGATCTTTGTTACTGTTGCGCAAATACAATTCAGAATTTCTTTGTGTAGATAAGGAAACAAGATACTAAACTTAAAGTTTTAAAGAAAAATATATAAGCTTAGGGAAGAAAGAAAGAAAGCTAAAGAAGAATAGCTGAGAACAAAAAACCGTTATGAAGTGCGAAAAATGAATGATTCAGTACAATATATTCAAGCATAGTTTTCCTTCACTTTTTGCCTTTAACCGAAATCCATTTATCGTGTAACAGAAACTTATTTAAAGGAGTGGATATTGAAATATTTAAAAACGAAATGGAAGAAGATGTAACGTGAATAATTTGCAAAGGGGAGTTAGAGTAAATAAGTGTTGCATATTTAGATATATTTTCTGAGGTCTTAAAAATAATTAAAGAACAAGTGTTGTTTCAGAATCTTTGTACATCTTATGTTATTTCTTTTTCCATGTATCTGGAGATAAAGCAAACATAGGACTGGATTAATGTTTTCAAATAATTGTAAACAATCCAAAATAGTAGAAAGCGATACAAAATGAAATAAATGTATAAATGAATAACATCATTATACTCTATCAACGATGTTAATGGGCCAAATAACCATATTTAGCTTTCAGCGGAGGGTGAACATGCAGAACAATAAAATCATATATTGTGCCGGTATATTCCTTAGCAAAACCCGTTATGTCTGCTCCCTATCAATGAAGTGATTATTTCTCTTCCTTTTTACAGACGCTAGATTGCATAACCACAGGTACATGCAGACTATCAAACCATGGATCTAATACATGAATTACACCTCCAGCTCAGTCAATTAAAGCCGAGGACTGCAGTTTCGTGCTTATTAGCACTCATCAGTCCGACATAGGAAAAGACTGAGCTAGCGATGGAATACCGCTTAAGGAAATCAAGAGTGCCCAACAAAATGGTAGCTAATACAGAATTAGAACTGACCAGACGAGTGATCGAAGCAATGGTTCGGTTCAACTCGAATATTGAAGGTAAGGGAGGTATATTCAGTACCTACAGCCATGGCTAAGGCAGGAATACATGAAATGCATCGCCAGCTCAGTCAATTCCAGCCGAGGACTGCAGTTTCGTGCTTATTAGCACTCATCAGCCCTGCATAGGAGTGACTGAGCTAGAGGTGGAATACCTCTTAAGGAAGCCAAGAGTGCCAAACAGACTGGTAGCTAATACAGAATTAGAACAGATCAGATGAGTGACCGAAGCAATGGTTCGGTTCAACTTGAATATTGAAGGCAAGGCAGGTATATTCAGCAAGCTACCGCCCTATGAAGGTTTACAGGGCGGTAGAAAGAGTGCGCAACAACTTGGTGGTTATGTAATTATGGAGCCGTATGAGGCTTGACCATGGAGAAATGGGAGAAATGGTTGATGACCTTGAGACAGAAACATTATTCAATAATTAAAACCAGTCAGAAAATGCCGAGAGGTCAGACGCTCGTTTTTTGCAGATCTTATCTGTTACAAAATAATACCAAACACTCTGTGGTCAATAATTTACCTTCACCAGGTGATTACCATTAAGATGCCATACCTCAGTTTTTAACTTAAATAGCTCGTTGTCACATTTGTTCATCGCAGTCCATACTTTTCTCATCCAGAAAAGGTAATCATACATAATGCCATCGGCATATAATTAAAAAAATCAGCGTAAATAAGCTTTCGAAGTATTTGAAGAAACTTGTTTTGAATTTTATAATAACAATAAGAAAATCTTGGAATTCGACGTTTCTTTAGCACTTTTTTTCAGCGGAAACGAAATAAGTAAACTCTCACAGACCTGAGACGATTGATTAGGGGCAGTCCCATACTGACTACATCAGACGAACATATGTTTTAAGGTTGTCTACAACTTAAAACGGATCCTCAGGAATACTTGGACATGATTGAATGGACAGTGACATCTTGAGCGTTATTGTCTAAAGAGATACATGCAAGCATCCTCTGTAAAAAATACTGGAATTTACGTAGTGAGTCTCACTAGCAATGATAATTCCTTTTTTCAGTACTTGCGTTACTCATCGTTACTACTCTGTCGAATTTCAGTAAAGTTTTATCGTTAAAGCCCTTGCGGATGAGTTTATCTTGGATATTTCTTCCAATGGCATCATCGTTTTCTGCAGTAACTTTGTTTGTGCTATATATCACTCCGTTAAAAATGTTTCCTAAACCACATGAAAGAATAGCAAATGGATTATGGTCTCTGAAGAATTGCATTAGCACTTGAGGTACTTATTTCACAAGTTCATGTAAGCATGATTGTTTTACCATTTCCTACCTATCTCCTCTTTTAAACTAGTATGTTGTGGCCATCACGAAACTTTCTTCTATATTTTTCTTTTTTTTTCTTGATCCCTCCCCATGCTTGACGAGGAAGCAATATTCCCAACAAAAACAAAATTACACATGCAAAAACTTGACGACCATCCCAATCTGAATTATTGCGAAAGCAAAGCAAGCAGTGAAAACTGAAAGTTATTTTAAAAGCCTTGCTTGAATTAATTACACATATTTTATTTGTTAACAAACATAAGATGGTAACAATTAAAATTTTTAAATTATTTTGAGATAATATTTCCGATTATTTCCATACAAGTAAAATCACGAGAAATACGCATACGACAATCTATTACGATTTATCTTTCTTATTGTTGCATTAATAAAACTATTTTTATTCGCCAAAAAAAAAAGTCAACACCTCTTGGAGCGATAGGTGTCAAAATTGAACCAAAGCCAGTTTACATATGGATTCACATATATTCCAAATTTCGACCAGAACTTAGTACTACTTCTTGAGATAGGGCACTCACAATGGAAAAAAAAGAATTGGCGATTGCGCTATCCCCTTTTTAGCTGTTGACACCAAAATGAAATCACCCTCTTATACCCACTAAGGGCTACTTGCCAATAAATTTTTCTTCCATTCCGTTCATTATTTCTTGAGATACAGCAGTCACAATTGACGACAAAAAACGTTCTATAGCTCAACCCCCGTTTGAGTTATTGACAGCAAAATTGAATCAGCACCTGTTCCTGTTAATGGCAACATATGGACTAAATTTTGTTTGATTCCGCCAGTTACTTCCTGAGGAATAGCAAGCACGCGTAACTCAAAAAACGTCCTATTGCTCCACCCCTTTGGAGGAATTCGCGCCGAAAACCAATGGGCACAAGTTCACATAGGGGCACATATGTGTACCAAATTTCGTTCGATTTCATGCGGTAGTTTTTGCTGTAGAGCGGCCACAAAAAACTGGTCACACACAGACGTGACACAAACACACACACACACACACACAGACAGACATTTTCCAAAAATGATCGAAATGGACTCAGCACACCTCAAAACGTTCGAATCCACCAAAATTCAAAATTCGAAAATTTGCACGAATCCAATATTTTCTTCTATGTACTAGACATAGAAGAAAGTAAAAAAACACTTCGCTTCAAAAATATGATTAATATCATTTTTCAGTGTTAAATTTACTTTTATTTGATGCCACCCATGATTATCCTTTTTTTTATTTTTGTAATTTTGGAAATGTTTCATGATTTTTCAAGATGGCGCACCCCCCCCCCCCCCCAAAAAAAAACGCTTTTCGCGGTTGCACGGGTGTATATTTGTACTATGTTCAATTCCCTTTAAATATCTCATCAAAATTCCTTTTCAGCTTGAATTTTCCTTTCTGTTGATACGACACATGATTTTTTTTTTTGATTTTTTTTCATTACTTTTCAAGGTCGCGGCTAAAAAACAATATTTTTCGGTATAGCACGGGTGAATATTTTTAGTATGTTTAATATCTCTTTTAATATCTCATATTTTATTCCTTTTTAGCTGGAAATTTTCTATCATTTGGACCCACAAATGATTTTTATTTATTTTTTATTTTTATGATTTGTTAAAATGGCGGCCAAAAAACATGTTTGTCCAAACAGTACAGCTGTATATTTTTAGTAGGGTCTGGTGGGGGAAAGTGGTCAATGGGGTAAAGTGGTCATAATTCAAATAAATGGCTATACCTTAAAAATAAATGTTCGAATGAATGTGAAATTTTTTTTTTAGAGTAGTGCAGTTAGAAACTACATTTTGAATACAAAATTTTACAACTGGCAAAATTTTATTTGGTAAAAAAAAATATTTTGAGTGATTATGAATTTTTTAAAAATATAAACACCTTTTTTAACTTCCTTGGGAAATTTTGTTTGCTAGAATTATGAGCAGATTGACTGCACAGGAAGCTTCCTACATGTCTCAAGAACTCATACTCATTAGCAGTTAGCTGAATCTCTTTTGAATAATTTTTTAGAACAATTTTAGTAAGATGGGGTAAAGTGGTCATAATATTAGGCTTAACGAATATTGTTCGTTTAAAATCACTTAATCTTTAAGTATAAGGCAGGTATCAATTAAATATGAATTTCACTTAATATGTATTGTTTTTACAATAAAAAAGGTTAAATATATGAGTATATGCGCATGCATACGCATATACTCGTTTAGGCGCTTATATATACGTATTCACATAAATGCACCAATAAACACGTATTTGGGTATCTCGTAGTATTTTTTATCTATACAGATATACATTCGACTATACACGTATATACCCGCTTATACTCGTACATATACGAACACTTATATACTCAGGTAGACATGACGTATATACACGTACATACTCGAGCTGACACTTACATACTAGCATATGATATACATGCATGCAGGGTGAGTTTAAACTCTTGGACAAATTTTTGAAAGGTGTTAGAGAGGAGGATAAGAAGGAAGAATCATAAGAAACATATGGTCACAAACTCAACGCTGACGCGCTACATGCACGCAAAGCCAGAAACTAATGAATGCAAAACAGGTCACAAATTTATTACAAAAAAGACAATTTTACACAACGACTTAAGAAAGTTTTAAAGTCATTGATGAAACTTGCGGCCGGCATCTGTAATACATGCGTCGTAATCACTCTGCTGCAATTACGAGACTCTTGAAAAACTTTCATCAGTCGCCGCGCCTTTGTTGCGATGCGTGTATTAGAGCTACTACAGGCCTTACTTTTTAACAACTGTCTAAATATTTCTTAAGAACTAAAATGTCGGGTAAAATCATCTTTGTGTAACAAATTTGTGATCTGTTTTCATTCCATCGATTTCTGGCTTCGTGTGCATGTAGCGCGTCAACGACCATAAGTTCCTTACGATTCTTTGCTTCTTATCCTCCCCTTTCACGCCACTTAGATTTTGCCCAAGATCTTGGATTCACTATGTAAGCATACATGTATATTAGCGGATATACTCGTAGATATACGTGGATACATGTACTGATGTTTACACGTAAATGTACGTATATACTCTTGCTTCCATATATATATATATATATATATATATATATATATATATATATATATATATATATATATATATATACGTGAGTAGGCACGTACCAAACACGCACTGGATATATCCACGAATTAACTCGTGTATACCTGTATATGTATGTAAGTACACTACTGGCCGTTAAAATTGCTACACCAAGAAGGAATAATCTGAATGAAACAAAATTTTGCACACGTGATGGCAACATTGACACTAGAAAAGGATTACAAAATGAAAGCAAAATGATCATTTATTACAGGAAAAATCTCTCATGAATGGAGGTTTAAGTACCCAGTTGCGCCACCTCTAGTTGGAATTTAAGAACCGATACGGTCGAGCATTGAGGTACAGCAGTTTTGTACGATGTCTTACGTCTTCTCGTACCACAGTTGCTGTAAACGCGCCACTAATTTGATCAAATTTACAGGCTGTCCAATTTACCGTCTCAAGTGATCCCAGATATGCTCAATTTGTGACAAGTCACAAATCGCAGACCAGAGCATCACGCAGACCAGAGAAAGTGATAATGCGGAAGAGGAAATCCCTTTACACCCTTGCTGTGTTTGACCGAGCATTGTCATGTTAAAAAATGGTTCCTGGGAGCCCCGTCGTGAGTGCTAACACGTATGAGTTTGATCGAATGAGTGGCACGTTTACAGCAACTGTGGTACGAGATGACGCAGGATATCGTAGGAGATTGTTATGTCTCAATGCCCGATTGTTTCGCTTCAAGTACATCGTACATTCACGCTAGAGGTGGCTTAACAGGGTACTTAAACCTCCATTTATTCGAGATTTTTCCAACCATAAATGATCAATTTGCTTTAATTTTGTAATCACTTTCTAATGTCAATTTTATTACCACGTATGTAAAATCTAGCTTCATTCTGGCAATTTCTTCTTGGTGTAGCAATTTTAATGGCCAGTAGTGTATCTATGTACACTTATATATGCGTATATACGTCGACTATATACGTATATACTCAGAAACTCAGGTATGCACATATATACTCGAGATACATGTGCAAACACGCAAATGATGTTCGTTTTGCGCGTATATACTCGCATATACACGTGACTCGTATATACTCGTGTAGACACGTATACACTGTAGGCAATCACGTATACATGCTTATACGCTCGTGTATACACGAATATACTTGAGTAGGCACATGCATGCATGTATCTGATGTATACATGCATTTATTCATATATGAACATGTTTACTCTTGTTTAAACGACACGTATATACTAGTGCATACCCGCATATTTTCGTACATATACTTGTAACTATAAAAATAACCAAAATATACAAATAATAGGGTTATTTGTAACAGTTTTGTAGCTGTTTTTAACTATGACCACTTTACCCCATGCTATGACCACTTTCCCCCACCCCATGGGGTAAAGTGGTCATAAATACAAAGGGAAATGAAAATGTTATAAAACTACTTAAATCAATATTTTTTTTTCCTGAAATTCAATGTACGTGTTCTTCAATAATGCAATGTAAAATAATAACAAAAAAAGTTGAAGTATTTAAAGAATTTATTGTATTTATTATCCACCTAAGTTGAAAACCTACGATTTTATGACCACTTTACCCCACCAGACCCTATGTACTTTAGAAGCGTGATACCTACCATTTCCCACAATAATCATTTCTGTTGCAATTTGTTTGACCCCTAACGCTATTTCTACTGGACTATTATATATTATTCCAAAAAAACTTTTTATCGCTTGAATAAATCATTTGTCCCATGATATAACTTAGCTTTTTGATGCAAATAGATTATTATATTAATATTTTGAAATGCATAACTAATATGTTAAAGTGTATGCTTAATATATTAAAGTGCATAAGATTTTCATTTTTTTTTAATCGCAAGGATACTTTATATAGTGCTATTGTCGATATTAAATACTACCAAAACTATATTTTTTAGTGTAGAAGATTAAAAGTTACGATTTTTAATCTTTATTTACACTTATTGACATCAACTCATACCGAAATTGCAAGTTGTATCGAAATAATTTGAAGTATTTGTTTCGATCGCTTTTGTCATCACTTTGAAATGAGGGTGTTATGCATTATCATTTGTTACATTCATGTTTACATAATCCTATTCATGTTTACATAATCATATTCATGTTTACATAATCATTCATTCAACATTTTGAAAAACACTCCCTTCAAAACGTGCGAAAGAATATTAACTTACATACTTTTATGTTTCTATCACTTGGCTATCATATATTTTCACCATCTTCCCCTCTTTCCTTTGCCATTTGAAGCTAAAATGCTATTTAAATCTTCCCGAAAAATAACAATATTTATTTATGCAAAGTTCACGAAAAAGTGAACGGAATTCTTGAATACTCTGTTAGTGTTATTTTAGTATTTATGGGAACTCAATAAGGCTAAAAGAATCCTTTATAAATAAAAAAACATGGATAAACGTAGGGAAATGGAGAAATGAAAAATAAATATACAGAATTCATTCAAATTAAATGCATAGCGCAGATAGCGGTAAGCTCACACTGAAACAACAACCCAAATTCAAGATTCTATCTTTAATCAAATAACTTTCTTTATTCTTAAACTCTTATGCATTATACATCAGTCTGCAGTTTTACTTTACGTACATTCTACTTTTAAAAGAACTAGGGTGTAGGCATTTACAATGGAAATTATAAAGCATCCTTTTGTACGTACGGTTATGCTGGATACAGTTAAGAGAAAAAAATAATTGTATGCATTCTGGCAGCTGAAGAATAAGAAAACTGTTACGTCTGAAGTAATAGGCAAAATGTTATGTTTTTGAATCTGGAAGCCACTGATAAATATGTAGTACAGCATAAATACGCTCTTATCATGTAAATTCTTTTTGATTATGTGGATATTATACATTTCTAGATTTTGTTACAATTTTTAGTTTTTGCTTAGCTTTTAATGTGTTAGTAGTTTTACCTTTGTGCAACAAACTTCGGGAAGATTTTCTAAGTTATAAATGTTTGTGTTGACAACACACAAGAAAATACTGAACAAGGAACAAATGAGGGGTAAACAGCTCTTTATTTTTATTGAAATAATACATTTATTTGCATATAATTTTAAAAAGAAAGCATAAAATAAACTAATAAACTATTTTAACTCTTTTTTCTTCTTTCTCGAATGCAAATTTGCAAACTACGCTGATGCTTGTATTTGACGGATGCTTAAATGAATCATATCAAATACCTCTTTGAATTAACTTGCTTATTTGCTATATATTTTTTATATTCTACTGTCATTACATTGCTAAAAATAATAAAGACTGTGACGTTCTAGCTGAAATGTTCCTCGTGATATGTTTATCATCATTTGAAACGAAATACATAACATGTTTTGAATTTAAATGCAAAAGAAAAATAAATGGATTTGTTAAAAATGTATACATATATTTTAAAAATTAAAGACACATTTCGCTTTATTGATTATTATCAGCAAGCGTTAAAACTGGTTGCTGAGAGCCTTAAATGACAATTGTATGCACCTCTACCCGGTTGTTTGTCAGTCTCCCGGTAAAAATTTTTTATACACTTATCGACTATAAGAAAAAAAAAGGAAATTGTTGAGAAAACACAAAATCAGGACAAATGGTTCCTATATTTCAATGTTTTTACTTGAACAACTGTTTGTTAAATTTTGAGCATCCAAAAATTTTGGGTAAAAACTACTTGGTGCAGTTTAAGTTTTTTCTTTTCTAAAGAGAACTTTAACGAAACTGGGGGTGATAAATTTTCAAATCAAATTCATAACTGAAAAGCATCATAGCAACAAAAGCAGTTGTTAGATATTTTAGGATATGATGCTGGGGATTGAAATACTTTACTGGAATACTTACTCGCTGTTCTTGGATGGAATACTACGATAGGAATTTGGAAAAAATAACTCCATGATCTAATATGCATTAAAAACTAAAGCCACGAGTCTAATCGAGTGCTTGATTCGTTATGGCCGAACACTGCTACCCGAAGAATACCTTGCACATCGAAATTAAATGTATAAACGTTTGGCTGAAAAGGCTGCAAAATAATCAAACGGGAACTGTTGAATGAATTTCTTAGCTGCATTGGTGGCTAATCTATGCGGTACGAGTAAAAAAAAAACTTTTAGTTACTTTACTAGATGCTTGAACTTCGTGTGTTGGAAAGTCTTCCTTTGAAAATTCCTATTCGCTTCATGGTTTTTAGACATGTCGTCGGCACCACGCTAAACAATATTTTCCCCCACCTGACGCGTTTGGTTATTGTCAATATTTTAGTTTTTACAAGTCACTTTAAGTGTAAAACCATTGTTTAAAATTGTTATAACCAGTAGACAGCCTTTTTTGAGTACTACGGCAAGCCATCGAAATTTTAAAAATGCGATACGCGAATTTTAACATTTCTAAGTTTAGCATGATGCGGACGGTATATTTATCGTTAACGTATAGTGGTATAAAAATAATATTTGAAAAATAAAACTGAATTAATTATCAAATATTTCGGAAATAATAATACATTTTACACTTCATTTTAAATGGCAAATTCTGTTTTGAACTGAAAACAAATATAAAACGCTTTTTTCGCTGCAAACCTGATTCAAAGTAAAATAAATATATATATAATGACTTTAAATAATAAAAATAACTATTTTATATTTAGCCTTCATTAAAACTACATTTATCTATAACATAAATTGATATTTTCACTCTTATATCTCCTAAAAACCGTGTCAGCTGCGAAGATTCTCATTACCCATTTAATGTCAATCGAAGTTTCATCGGATATTTAATGACTTTCTTTTCTCTAAATGGTCAAATACATTAAAAAAATTGTCAAATTGGAAAGTCTTAAGTCTATCATTTATTTAAATGATAAAAATTGATCTGGATAATATATGCCTTTTTTATTTTTTATAATTTTTGTTTTATTTAGTTGCAATTTTTAACAACTTGTCTTACTGATTTCAGTGTCATTGGTAGATTAAAGCTATTGACTTTTGTTGTACCGAAATTCAAGCAATGACAAATGCTTTTAAAATGAAATTATTTTACTGTTGCCGAGTTCAATATATTTTCTTTTATCTGATATAACTTTTCAATTCACTGTATTTTCCTTCGTACGAATCATGTAGTTTTTTTTTTATTATTATTAAACTATTCACTGACGTATAGCCAGTTGAACAAGACAAAAAACAAAATTATCAGTTTTCTATCACGACATGAGAAATATATAGTCATTTAGTAACTTAACAAATATATTTTCAATGCCCAAAGCAAGCATTCACTTTCATTAAAAAAATATTTCCTCCCTATGTCTATAGCATTTCAGTGTAATAAAAATACTTCCGCAGCGCCATAAATTTAAAGCAGGGTAAGAAAACAAACCCATTTCTGAAGCTTACAGGGAGTAAGACTACACTTGGACTTATCTGAAGAAACAACCCAGTGTTTGGGCAGATATTGCCATCAGGGGAATCCCTCTGGATAGAAGCCAGCAAGCTCTCCTCGTGTAAAAGGTACGAAGAAAAAGAAACGTAGCATTAGCAGGAGATAGTGAGTTTCTATACCTACCGGTTAAATTGCTTGTAAATTTTCTGTTTGTGTTTTCGAAGGAGCTGAACATCCTTGTTGTTTTCCCTTTTCCGAAAGAAATCTTTTTCAACTCAAAAATAGAATTTTAGGCAATTCCAATTTCCTTTGGTTTCGGTACAATGCCTTCCGTGATACGCATTGAGAGGTTGTTTATGTCTTTATGTTATCAAAAGTTGTTCTTAAATATACAAATATTTCAATAATCCAAAGGATATATGTATTTATATTTTGTGTGTTTCCTTATTTGTTGCTGGAGGCCGTTTTCCGTTTAACGATTCTTAAAGCTTTTCTTAGCCATCTGTTGTAAAAAGATGATATATTCTCCGGGTTTTTCCTTAAACTGAAAAATGTTGATATAAAGATACGTATACCCACAATATATTTCAATCAATGGCATATAAGTCATAAAGCATATTTTCCAAATGTGAATTTTAGTGTTAAAAAAATGCTGCAGTACCAATTTTTTTTAGGTTTAAGCGTAATGCACAACTCAATACGTAATACAATTTTTTTATTCGTTTATGCTTTTAAATGTGATTCTACAATATACAAGTATTACACTAATCAAAATTTACTATTTTTTACCTACAGTTTTTTTTTTTTTTTTTTTTTTTAGCTGTGTGGAAAAAAAGTGAGGTTATCATTTCTTTATTTTTAAAAAACCGAAACAAATTGAGATACATGTTCATAAATTTATTAAAAAATCTTTAACACCAATTACTTTTTATTTATACTGTTAAAGTTATCATATATATTTTAAAGTGTTGGTTATGCACAATTATTTCTTCGTATATGATGGACATCATTTTGACTAAATCACTACATAGGGAGTAACTTGTGAAATACAAGTTAAATATTATATAAGACTATGACAATAAATAACAGTGAGTCCTGGTACCGGTATCTTACAAAGGAGGGCAACCAGTGTTTCTTTCAAGGTTTTTTCCTCGAACATTACGTACATAGAAACAGTACGTATGCAGTGTATCAATGGAAAATTTAGAAAGGTTCGAAGGCATGTTCTCTGGAAGCTTGATTTTCCTCTTCTCTTGAAGAGGTTTAAACTTTGCTTCCCAATCCTTTTAGCTAATTTGCAAAATAAATCAATTTTTGGATGATTTTTTCCTCGACATTCTACAAGTGAAATATGCAAAATGTCAACCATCAGTCAACAGAAGAAGTTTGACTTTCATTCTAGTTAAGGAAGACCAAACGTTTTGAGTTAAGGACATATCGACATGCAGAGAAACAGTTTGTTGTATCAATAAAAGGAACACCGAATATTAACCAGATATTGTATACTTAATGTAACTTTTCTACGTTTTTAGAGACGTAGATTAAATCTGGCATGCCAAAGAAATTATCGTTCTCCAGTGGATCCTAGGTCACTGTGGCTTAAGCGGTAATGAGTATGCGGATACATTAGCAAAGAGGGGTGCAGCTGTCTTTCAAGTATCAATTTTGAACCATAAAAACACTCATTAAAAATTCGTTTTCCTCTCAAAATCAGACCGTTGTATGTTTAGACCTTCTTTAATACATGGCTGTCTGGTTGGACTTGTCTTTGAAATTGGTGTTTATGCGAATACAAACTAACCTTTGCGGGGATCCTTTCATGGATAGTCACCATATTTCCCACAACAGAGCACTCCGAGCGGGTTACTTGGTAGAACGGTACTGGTAGGCAAGGAGTGGAATGAGAAAATGAATACCCTCCCTTTTTCTTTTTTCCCCTCTTCTTTGTTTAATTGTAATTGTCTTTTTTTTAAAAAGATCAAAATCTGGAAGATTATATTTAAATTCATACAAATGAGAAATATCCATTGACTTTTTTTCCATCGCACAAATAGATAAATAAAAATAATTAATGCATATTTAGAGGAAAACTCCTAAGAAAAGTTCGTGATATATAGTATATTTTAGAAACTTATAATATTTTTTTTAAAAATCTTTGTGAAGTTTAAAGAAACATAATTACTGACAAAAGAATCCATAACAGATTTTTTTTAAAAAAAAGTAAGGAGGAACATTAAAAGTTTATGAAAATGTATTAAAAAATGGAGGGCATTAACTGACAAACATCAACGGAAAGCTGTAAATTCTAAAAACTAAAAAATGCTACTATAATAAAATGTAAACTTTACTATTTGAATTCAATTTAGTTTAAATTTAAATGGTTTTATTGATCATGATATATAATTTTAATTGCTTAAAGTAGAACCATTTTTACAAGATGATGAGCATTTTGTTTATGCCAAGTATTTAGAACAATCACTTGGCACGATATATTTCTACTTTTTTTATTCATACCGTTACAGAATTGTTTACTCAGAACACAGCATAGAAATTGTGTATACTTTGAAATTTACTATTCGTTTTGATGCATATTTGTTAAATACTCTATATATTTCCAGTCATATATATTTTTGTCAATATTATCAGCTACAAAAAGTAAATAAGTAAATGAAAATAAAATATAATATTATTAGAGTTTTTTTTTTTTTTTTTGCTGGCTTTGTAAACAAGACAATACGCGTTATTTATTTTTTTTAAATAAACCATTTGAGAAACTATATTGCGCTACCCCAACTGCGATTTATATTACATTCACATCCATACCATATATTTCATCGTATGTACTTCTATCTTCATGATGAACACTTTTCTGTATTAGCAACCAAAACGATTTCTAAAACTCATTTATAATTTCACGCCATGATCAAACTTGAAGATAAATTGCGAAATTAGGAAATGACAAACTGAAACATTGGCGACGCTTCTATGCGGTAGCTTCTATGCATTCCATTTAAAAGATTCCCTGTTACCTTATGCTAATCTAAAAATACGCGTTGGCCGTTTTCCAAGTGTTTCATTATCGACAGATCGTATCTTAATGGTTGGCTAGCTGAAAGCACGTTTTTATTTTGTAGTAGCATTAGCTGTCCAGTAACCGAATGACTAAATGTAATTCCTTGCAGTTGTTATAGCATGCAATTATGCATTTGATTTTCTTGATTACATGTTTGGGATTATCATAGATGACGTCATTAGAAGCTATGTCTTTTTTTTTCTTTGGGAGAAAAACGACATTTTTTATTGTGGGACAAAAAAAAAAAAAAAAAAAAGAACGAAAATAGCGACAGATAATGCATTAAAAGAAACGGATAAAAACCTTTTTGACCTTTCCGAATTTATCCGTCTTATGTAAGTTTTTTTTTTAATTTCCGCAGATTTTATTAGAAGAAAAAAAAAAATACTTATTTCATTTTGAGTAGTATGCTCAAGTTTGCCTTATTTTTGAGTTATTTTAATTACTCTTATTTTTGCTTCGAAAGAATAACAAATAATGTTAAAAATTTTATTAATATTTTTCAAAAAATATGTTTTTAAATGATATATAACAATTTCAGAGGCTCAAAGCTCCAAATCCTTGGTGCATATTTCAAGTGTTTCTGTTTCGTATTAAAAGATAAAAGAACAAAAACTAAAATATTGCATAAAGTAATCCTAACGGATATTTTGAGAACTAAAAGAAAGACTGTCTCATGCATGTGGAGATTGATTGATTGGCTTAACCTAAAACCCTTCTTTTTCTAGACAATTTGATCGCCCTTTGTTTATCGCCGTAAGCGCTGAATATCCAAAGCGTAGAAATTCCAAATGCTTTCAATATACTTTTCCTTCAATTTATCCCAGAAGATAAAGTTTTTTTGTCAGAACACATATTTGTTTCTTTCCTGAATGAATGAAACAAATATTTGTTTTGAAAAACATCCAGTACCTTGAAAATTGTGGAGCACAGATTTATTTAGAACAATTTTAAACGTCACAAATGACAATGCTAACCTATAATTCATGTGAGAACAATTCTAAACGTCAGAAATTGCAATACTAAATATTTTTTATTATTATAGTATCTAAATAAACTTTTTGTATTATCTCTTTTTTACGCTATTTAAATTTATTATTTGGAATACTTTCATTTAGTAAATGATATTGTTTAACTGGGTGTACAAATTATGTGTATAATCTGTTAAAATGAGTACCCTTAGTTAAGGAAGCATTAATATCATCATGCTTCCTTATATAACCTATCATGTATATAATTGCAATTTGAAATAAAAATCAGCCATGATGCTTGAACGACTGTTTATATATTACCAAGAACATCAAAACTGGCTAATGGAAATGCAATCATATCAAGGAATGTCAGAAGCTCTGTTTTCGATTATATGTGTTGTGATTACATTCTGTTGCATTATATTGTTTGATGTTGTATGAAACTGTCTGGATGGATTGCTGCTAGAAATGAAAACAGTCCGGAAAAAAACGGAAAATTTCGGAAAAAAAAACGAGAAAAAACTGTTATTTCCGAATGGGCTTATTTCTTATTCGGAAAAATTGAAAAATTGAATTTTTTCATCATTTCAGGAAATTTTAACTGAAATTTTCAGCAAAAAGTGATAAAATTAGTAGATCTCATACTTAAATTCTGATGCTATTTCCTTCGTCCCCTTCTTGTATGTTAAAATGTTTTCTAACTTTGAAAATGCAAGTTGTATGATAATAAAATTTGCATACATAAATCAAAAAAACATTTAATACTTTTTGCCCAAAAAATGAAATGTTTTCCACAAAATTATCTCTGTACTATCAATTATATATTTCTTTAATTATTAGTGTGTCTTTAAAAAATGAAAGTCGGTTTTTCAAGTCGCACAGCCTCTTATATTTTCCCTTTTAGATCAAAAACAATGTAACAAAGTTTCATATAATTTAAACAACAGTTACCCGTGCCGACTTGTGCCTGAAAGTGTAAACCAGCCCTGTATACTAGAAGAAATAAGATTTTTTTTTTTTTTTTTTGGAAGTTCGAAATTTCATGTTAAGAAACGTTGCCTCTATAGCCCCACATGTGCCACAAAAATATTTATCCAAATTAAAAAATGCTTAGGTGTCCATCAGGAGGCATAAAATTTATAATTTTCTTCAAAAAATTGATTTTTTTTCGATTTTCCTTTTAAAAAAATACACATACATTTAAAAAGTAAAATATTAAATTAAAAACTTATTAGCGAACACATTTTCAAAGCAACATTTGCAAATGAATAATAATAAAACAATATATTGAAAATGAAAAAAAATAACTTAAGTAAACTAAAAAGATCCATGTTTTGAGTGTCATGTGGAAAAAATGCTATTTTACTCTATTATTGACTCTGTTGTTTATATTCTTTACCTCGATAACTTTTTTAAAATTTACCTAACATTTTAAAAAAATCTATAGAGAAATTAAATCATTTTTTTGAAGAAAATTGCAAATTTTAGACCTGCTCGACACCTGCATATTTTTTGATTCAGATAAATATTTTTGTGGTGCATGTACGGCTAGAGGCAACGTTTTATAAACATGAAGTTTCAAACTTTCAAAAAAAATGTTTTTTTTTTATTCGTTCTAGTACACAATGTTGGTTTACACTTTCAGGCGCATTTTGGCACGGGTTGCCATTGCTCAAATTGCATGAAATTTTTTGATTTTTTTTCCGACCTAAAAGGAAAAATATAAAAGGGTGTGCGACTTGATTTTTTTTGGGGGGGGGGGACATGGACATTTTAATATCTATTTTAGTATCAATTTTTACATTCCGTTGAACAAAACCCAACTAAGTTTTACATAACACAGAACAAAACTTAAACTTAAATAAAAATTTTTTTAAAAAATACGAAATTTAATTATTATAAATTCTTATAAATTAAACACCACTTAAAAAAAAAAAAAAAAATTTGCATACTTTTCCGTGCTAAGAACAGAAGTGGAATTTGCAGTTGAGCTCAAACTGAGATAGTACGTTTTAAAGTTTGGCTCTTCCATATATTTGATTCAGATGTCTTTTTTTTCTTTTTCTTTCAGATTTTTTCTAAAAAATAGCTCCCGATAAAATGACCCTAATACATTTCATTTATTAAGCAAAATGCGAAACAGGGAACAAGTTGGTTACAATAACTCAATTTTTTTCAAAAGTGCAGGTATGAGTACTTTTACTGTTGTGCTTACCACGACCGTATAGTTAACTAAAACTCCAGTGTGAGTTTTGGTTCAGCTTCAGAAACCATTACACAATTTTGGGTGTGGGTTTCTGTTGGAAAGGATAAAGAAAAACCAATTTAATTTTTATTTGGACTTAGACTGGATTGGAAAAAATCAAAACTCAAAAGCTTTCATTTTCAGATAGTTAAGTTACATTCCAAGCGAGGGAAATCATACTTATTTTTCTTTCAAACAATATCAATTATGTTTGAATGTCAATGATTGCTATTGTTATTTGAAGTTTCAAAGTCAATCTTAAATAGAAAACCTAATTGTTATGAGTAGACACACCTTACCCAATATTATTATTCGAACCATGATTTGTTTTATTTCTCGTGATTGACCAAGAAAGTTCTCAACAAAAAGGTTTTTTTTTTCTAATGAAACTTACCCCTTATGTGAACAAGATGCCTAGATTGCAAATGTTTTTTAACACTTAACCCTTTATATGTTTCAAGAGAAATTAAGACACCCTATTTTTAGTCGTAAAAAAATTAAATTTTAAATTTTTTCTAATTTTTCCTGAAAAAAACCGTTTTTTCCCACCACTTCAAAATTTACGGAAATTTTACATTTATAATTGCTGCATTAAGTTATTTTGACGTAATGGGCCATAAGCTTCAATTCACGACAATCTCGATATCTACATACTAGCTTTACTTGTAAGAGTATTTAAATCTTGCTATGTATAGAAAGCAGTGCTTCTCCAACAGACTTTCTACTGTGGAGAGACGCCTAAATTTTTCCCGAAAAAGGCAAACAATAGTACAATTTTCTCGGTTTCCTGTTTTTTCTTAGTATCCTTAAATCCAGCGTCCGTATTTATTCACAAAAGGGATTAGTTATTTTTTATTTCATGTAATTTTGGAGAAAGTCGGATTGCAGGTGCGTAATTTTTCTATATACTGAAGGTAGTTAAACTCATTTAAAGTTTGTAAACATAATACAAATTAAAAACATTGGTAACGAAAACTATAAATAAATTAAAATATGAAAGGAAAAGATAACTAGTGAAAACAAAATATTTTTTCATCATAAACTGAAAATCGAACAATTCTCTTCTAAAATTGGTTTATAAGACTTTCTTTCTTTTTTTTTTCAAAACTTTGTTTGCAACATTCTAGCCTGAAATATTTTCGCTCGTTTAAGACACTGAAGAATGTCAAATTACACTGATGGAGACAAGTGTAATAAAAAATAAATGAGCTTATTCATATATCTATCAAGATAGCTTTACGTGATAACAGTTTCCCTTGATTTTTGTTCTTGTTGAAAACCAGAGCAGTGTGTTCACACGAAATTCTTCTAGTCAGCTTGAAAGGTTTTTTTTTTTATTTTCTCTTGAAAGGAATTGAAAATAATGAATCCCGACACTTGAGCAGTGCAGTCATTTGAACGTTGGAAAGCCAGGAAGATAAGTAAGAATAAATAATTTAGAACAGGAACCGGGATTATTATATACAATAGAAATTTTAAGTATTATTCGGAAGTCTACTGGCAGAAACATAACAAGAAGCAAGAGAAAGAAAACACAGGTTTTGATTAGAATAGTATAATCTGACATTTTCATTTACCTGAGCCGTTTTAACTGGTCAGGATTAATTGCGCTGATTCACTTATGATATTACGCTTTTAGTTTTGAAGGAAGCTTTATTTAAATAACCTAGATGAATGATTTAAGATGACACTTGCTTTTGCATGACGTTATTGATTTAAGAGCTTTTCGCAAGAACCTCAGCAAACACTTGATGTCCATAAATGTCAGCGTTAGTTAAGGTTAGTCGTACACATCATAACTAAGATACGGATATGAACTTAGAGTAGATTCGTAAAGATCTTCAAGAAATGCAGTTTTTTTTTTTTTTAAATTATTTTGGGGGAAGTGTCAGCAAAAGAATAATTCTTTAGCGTCATGATAAATGTGTTTTGCAACGGATGGCCTAATGTTTAAGGTAAGTGTGCTAACTAATTATTCCAACGGTTCATGGATTAGTATTTCGGATTTTTATGATTTAAATGCCTCTAAATTCAGCGCATTCATAATTTAAAGCAAAAATTTTAATAAAAGTTTTTAGCAGTTTTACAAACACACAAGATTTAACCTCATTAGGAACTCCGGTTCCGTAAGATAAAAACGTAACAAACCACATTTGAAAAAATTAAAAACAATTATAAAAATATATGTATATTTGGTTCATTGAAAAGAAAAAAGAGCCATTATCACAATTGGGGCACTGGAAAGTGGCTGTTTTCTGGTTTTTTGTTTCAGCTGCTAACAGTTCGTGCACATATATGCAACATACGTAATACTATATCACATCATCCTTCCGATATTTCGGTGTCTTAAAAATGAAATTAGGTTCTTAATAAATCCAACACCGGTCGTTTGTGCTGCAATATACTTTTCTAGGGTTTTAAAACCACGGGTACGAACATGCTTGAGGTTCTTAATAAATCCATGAAATTAGGTTCTTAATAAATCCAACACTGAACATTTTGTGCTGCAATATACTTTTCTAGGGTTTTAAAACCACGGGTAAGAATGTGGGTAAGCGACGACATTTTTTCTTTCTAAATTCGTCTAAATTACGTAAATTAGTTTCTCTAGAACACAAATAACAACGTATTTTGTATTAGTTAACTACTACAGTGAACCATAAAAAACCATATTTTACTGTAGAGAAATTTCAGTTAAGAACAACAAGACTATTTTGCAATGATTGTTGCTACACTTTTGCCAGTTTAAAAAAAATAAATAAAAATATATATAAATAAATAAAAATAAGAATGCTTGTTGATAAAGCTTCATCATCAGTTAGGTTTTCGGATGGTAAAGTTACAATCCAGAGCATTTTTTATCCATCGTAAAATAATGGCAGATGGGAATGATTGATATACGTGGTCTTTTTCTTTCTCACCCACCTTAATTAACTGCTGTGAACTAAGATTGGTGAATATATTCAATTCAAAAATCATCTTTTGGTGAATTAAAAATTAGGAACAAATGCAAAGTTATTTTGGGTTTATTATGTGTAGTGAGATAGAGCGATCATCAGATAAGGGCCCCATTTATGTTTTTTTTTTTTTTCTTTTTCTTTTTTTCCTCTGGTGATTCGACTTCTTCTTAAGCATTCCGCCAAAAATGTATTTAAAAACAAGCAAAAAAATTTAAGTTAAAAAAACAATGAATCTGGTAATAGCAATCCCTGAATTGGCATAGTGGATGCCAAACGAATTGCAAAGGACAATAAACATTATTATATTTCCTGGTTTTCGAAACTATACACTCGACACTTGCTCCTAAAAATTAGAACTGATGAAAAGTTAGGATAAAAAACTACTGTAAAGTTAAAATTCTGAAAATAGAAAAATGAACTTTAGAGGAATCTATTTTTTTTTTAAATGTAGTAAATCATCGAAAAAATACCATTAATAATGCAACAGGAAGAGCAAACTCAATACACTTAATAATTTCCTAAACTTTACCAAAAAACATAATCTGTCACAAGGCATTGAGAAAACTTAAAAGCCCTTTCATAGAGCACAGCTTAAGGGGTGAGGAGGGGGAATTTGAATACTTGCCTCAAATGAAACAGACAATAAATGTTTCACTAAAGTACTTACTTCACTTAAAGTTAAAGAAGTATAGTTTATCGATTACTTAGTTCATCAACGTTATAGTTACGTATTTTCCATACACTTACAAAACAATTGTTGAAATTTAATTCTTGAATTGCATATGAATTTATAACATAAAGAATCTGGAAACAATTTAAATGAAGTTCTAAATCACGACTAATCGAATGTACAACTGCATGCAGCTCATATTACTAATTGCTTTCAGAAACTGCCTAGGCATATGAAATCTTCATCTGATACTTTATAATGCAACAAAATGATGAAACGCCAATCTAATTTAGAAGACCTTCAGATTTGAAGCAACCCCAAGAGACTGTAATTTAATCTTAGTGAATTCAGGGCTTTCGGTACCAATCACAGCAATTAACTGATTGGCTGCATCACTCATTCGTGATTCCACTGTGCAAGTCTCTATAAAGTTTTCACGCACCACTTAAAATTAATTGCAATTATTGTTACCTCATTTTTTCAAAGAAAAATAGCCTTCAAAAATCCAATTTTTTTTTAATAGCATGGATATCTGTCTGAATTTAATTTGACTATTGGATAGGTCTACATCTATTCTGTAAGGAATAAATTATTATAATTTATTCTTTAGTACGCTTAATATGATTTATTGTGCAATTATTATTGTCATTGATCCTTATTATTATTATTATTTCGTTTTTTGTAACAAACTCAATTAATTCATGTTAATTTTCCTTCAAAATTGACAACCAATAGAGAGATCGATCTCCCCAGAAAAATTAATAAATCAGCGTTTTTAAAACATATTGATGCTAATACTGTAAAAAATAATAATACTAAGCAGTTATCTTTATAATTGATTGTGTAACACTGATCCTTATTATTAGTATTTTTAAAACTTATTTGATTAATCATTGTTATATGCATGTTTTTGCTTCAACATAGTCAATCAATAGATAAAAACACTAAAAGAGACTCCTTCCCTCACAAAAATAAACAAATCAGTGTCAAGAAAGCATATTTATGCTAATAATGTATGCTAATACTGTGCAAAACGTACTTTTAATTACTGGATTACATACAGCTCTAGGACAAAATAATAGGAACACCGAGTTAAAATTGAGTCGCTCTTCGACCGTCGACTAAACGCCCGCCACGTGTCGCAACGTTTGCCACCTACTGACGGTGATAGGGAAGATATCAACAAAACATTTGACAGTGTAAATGTGGCATGGAAAAATTTTGCATTTAGCAAAGCGTGGTTATGTCCTATCTCTCCGACGTATAAAGAGTTATGATGATTAGAGATTGTCTAGCCAGAGCATCAGTGTCCGTAACAGGCAGTCTTGTGGGTGTTTCGAGGACACCTATATCAATCTAGGTATGTTGTCTCCCTCTAGCACAACGGCGGGCGAAAGTTAAAGCTGAAGGATCGTGATAGACGAGTTTTGAAGAGGATTTTCTCCCGAAAACGCTAGGCTATATTGCCCTATATGACGTCCGAAATAAATGCCAACCTTCAAAGCCCCGTATCAATGAAAACTATTCAATGGGTGTTGCGTGCAGCACACATTCACGGCAGAGTAGTTATTCCAAAACCGTTAGTTTCGGTTTAAAATACTATGAAGAGACTGCAGTAGTGCAGAGACCATCTAAACTGAACACAAAGGAAATATATCTCTTCTTCTTTTTTTTTTTTTTTTTTTTTTGATGTTACTTTCGATTTCCTATTCCTTCTCCGACTCAATACAGCACCCTCTAGTGACCTAATTATAAATTTCTGTTAATGTTAGAGGCTAGGCACAAGAATACGCAGTCCTCTTTTGATTTTGGAGCTAATGGCTCATTGAATAGAAGATAGAGTGGAAATGGAAACAAGTCATTTGGTCTGATCAGTTATCATTTACTTTATTCCAGACTGGAGGTCGTGTGTTCGTCTGGCAAACACCGACAGAAGCATATAGACTAGGGTGGTTGAAAAATGCATTAAAAAAAAGTTTCTCCTAGATAACGGGACACCTCCTATATATTTTTAGACTTCTGAACAGTAATACACTGGAAGAATTTTAACTTCCTATTTCAACTGAAAGAAGGTGCTCAATCCCCTCCCCCAAACTTCATAAGTATGGGTAGGGTGGCTAATGAAATACATTGAACTTAAAAAACATTGCTAAATACTATAATATACACTAGCAATATGAGTACGGATTGCAATAAAATAATTATTTACAAAAAAAAAATAATCTGGGGAAGCTGGGGAAATTAAATATTTCAAATGAGAAGTCATTGAACTCCCTCTTAAAATTTGAGTCGGAAGATAATACTTTTACAACTCAATACTATTAGTAACTATGGAAAAATAGTGGCTGTCTTGGACTCTAGCTGAAAAAGATTTTTTGAACCATCCTAATACAGACGTCACATTTGAATTTAATAATGCATTTAGTCAATTTACCCAACACAATAAAATGCTAAGTGCCAATTAAATATAGCTGAATAAATACCTTCGTCTTTCAAAAGTAAAAAATAAATAAATAAATAAACATTTTAATCTGCATAATTTTCAAATTTCGGCAGACTTTTATTTCTAGGTTACAAGGAACCCCTTTTTCAATACAAAATAAGTGAGTTTATGGATGAAAAGACAACCGACAAAAGCAAAAAGGCAGATAAGCAAGCAGCTTAAAAGGTAAAAATAGCGGATTAACCGAGCACCAGTGCGAAAAATTAAATAAAAAAAAACATATCATTAATTGAATAAACAGCCTTTTTATTTCACCATAATAACATTCTAGTAATATAAATATATCATCCGTAATCCTCTCATAGCATAGGCTGTATTAGGAATATGCATTATTGTTTGGCACTTATCTGCAGTTTAGTTCAGGAAGCACGATTATTCTACAGACATTCTATCTATCACACAAGATTCATTGATGTATTCGAGGCAATGCCAGTTCGTGTGTCATATTTGGAGAAGATTTCTTAGTAAACAAGTAGAGAAATTATATGTTTAATATTTAATATATTTATTTATTTAGGTAATTATTAGTTAATTACATTAAAGAATATGTAAAAAAAAAGCTCAAATTGAAAAATTGTTAGCAATACAGATTAATATTGATTCAAACTATGGTGAAACAAGATGTGAATATCGTACTAAACAATATAAACTATCTTACAATTCTTTATTTCTTAATTGTTTCTGAATATCTAATGATCATCAGAGTGCTTTAAAACTTCACAGCGCCGTTTCTCAATTTTGATCTCATTATCAGAAGGGAAGAATACATCCTCAGAGTTTCTCCTAGCCTTATTAAAAGTTATTTTAGCCTGAAGATAAATCTTTTAGATGTATACTTTGGAAAACTAACTTTTAATCAGGTCTCGTTTTCTGCCCATTTACTTTATGTTCGGGTTTGTATTTTTGATTTTTCGTTTCATCTCATACGAAAATAGCAGGAGTATTTTGATGTTATGTGACAAAGTGTAGGACACCATACCGTAATGGAATTTTTAAAGTTTTAAATTGTGATTTATTTCGTGGGTGCAACGTAATGTAATTAAATATTTCCTAATTTCATTTTAAAATAAATATAGGGTAGGGTGGTCCAAAGCGGATGTGTTAACGAAGAACGCTCAAAAATTGTAGTTTTTGGATTTTTATCGCAACAATTTATGTTTTATTTTCAAGCAGGGTTCTTGAACTTTAAAATAACAAGTGATTTTTGCATCATTTCAAACCCAATATTTATTTGTTATCAAACAATACAAACACTTGAAAAACCCTCTTTGTCCTACCAGGAGGCCTAAAGTGGATAAGCTGTTCAGGTACAGCGAGTAAGTTGAATTATTGTGATTTGATAAATTTGCCAATAAAATATGAAGTTATATATGATTACATTAGTTGACTAACTGCGATTATTAAAAAAAAAACACGCATGTGAAAAAAATTTACTTATCCAATTTAAATTAAAAATCTAAATCAGCACTTTTGTATATAAAACATAAAAAATAACTGATTAAAATAAACTAACTAATTGCCATCATAAAAAAATTCTTTAATGTTATACTTATCATTTTGAAATAGAAAATGTAAGCAAGCATATGTGTCAACAAATTATGAATAAATATATGATTAAATTTTATACTCGCTTAGCCCGAAGGCACGTTTTTTATTTCAATAATTATAACCTTAATTTTAAAAAAGGAACAAGTGAAATTACTATCACAGTTTTTAGGTGGAAAATGTCAGAATAACGAAATATTATTGATATTTTTAAAAATATATCCGATCTTCGACTAATCACAAGTCACATACCTTCAGTATTTTTAGATATGTATTATTTTTTCTTATTTTAACCCTGGTTCCTCCATGCTGATTCACTGCTGCTCCTGTGACTGATTGAAACTTGGGGGTGATCGGGTAAACACGAAATACGCATGCATCTCAGCTTGCACACCATGCGGCGGCATACGAATGCATATCCGCCTTAGTCGAAGTACCCGCTTTGGGACCATCCCAAATGCATGCTTTAAAAAAGAAAATTTGCTTCTTGAGTTCAAATAAGGGGGAGGGGAAGGGAAGGAGTAATTCATGAACACTCTTTAAAACTTATTTATCAAAATCATACATAAAATTCCTTAGTTTTTTTAATTTATTTTGTTTATCATAATTACAAATCAAAGGAAATATAGATGTTACATTTTTTTTAATTTAAAGAAATGTAACGCTTTGTTGGCATCTGAAATTTGAAGTTATGTAACAGTAAATAAAAAATGTCTAAAGGAACAAAAATGCGGCATAAAATTTTCCAAAGTGAGGTGAAGATGAACCAATAGAAGACTTTTTGTGAACCAATAGAAGAAAGAGTATTTAAGGCACAGAATGTCGCTAAATTGGTTGTATTTAACATCTTCCTTTCTGTGCAAATTTTGGCATCATATCGGCAAATGATTCCAAATTAATGACGTTTCTTTTCCAATTCAATTCCAATTCTTAGTACGATCAAATAGCCCTTTAACTTGAGCTTGTAGCTCATTGATTGATCGTTTAATTTTTTAATGAAAAAAAAGTAATAATTTTATGAATGTTTTGATGATTATTTATATCATTCATGTTTTTTTCTGTCCTTGAAATACTGTACCAAAAGTAATGCATAATTTTAGATATTTTTGGTCGTGCTCTCCTAGTCTTAGTCCATCAACGAGTGCATTTTAAGACATGAGCGCTTTAAAAACTGTTTTTCTTTACATCTCACTCTATCCAAAACTTTCAGTTGCAAATGGGAAGTAACTTCTGTGATCATTACCTGCTCTTCGCATAACTTAGTGTGTAGCAATTACGTGAAACGACCCGCTCAAAATTAATTATTAAGTTTAGCCTAATCCGCATTCCGTGCGTGAAAGAACGCAAGCACAGCTGCTGGCATTTCCCAGAACAAGTACACACCCCTCAGGCTTCAATATTTTCTGTTCTATAAGCGGATAACCAGTGACAGGCGGGACTAGACCACTATTGCCAAAGCATTAGCAAACTCTGCAAGGATAAATCACCATTTCAACATTTCGATGGTATGTTACCTGCAGTGAGTAAACGATGAATTCATTTGTTCCTTCTTGACTGTGTAATCGGAAGAAACGCTAGCACCCACGTTCAGTGATAATTGTTCCTATGATTGATTTTTCTCTTCAAAATCTCACTTCACTTAAAGGATAATACCGCTAGATGAATATTAATTGTTCATGTTAGAACCGTTTCTAATCGGATTGCCAAGCTTTGGCGGTGATTTAAGATGTTTGTTATAGTTTGGATTCGAAGTTCTGTTTGTGCTGTACTTTATCTCAGAGAAGATTTTGTCGCGTTACATCTGTACTTAGCGGTACTAATTCATGTTCTCTGGAATCGCTCATTGTGACAATTTCAATATATTAGAAGATCATTGTTCCGTTTTAAGATGTAGAGCATATAGCTGTAGTAAAATAAGAAGTAACAACATATAACAAAACTGCAAATTACTTCAGACACGCGTTTTGGGGTTATAATATAGCCCTTTTACATACAAAATGAGTGAGCTTACGGATGAAAAGACAGCTTCATTTCAGCAGTCTCATGTATTTTATCCATAAGTTCACATTTTTTTGTATTGAAAAAAGAGTTTATTTTTACTCGTTTTTAATCCCGTTTACGTTTCTGCAGTAATCTGATACTTTATGCTAATATACCTTGCTATTTTTTGTTTTATTTTTCAAGCACAAAAATAATTTATTCAACTTTGTCTATATCTAGTATACACTGTAAAGAAAATTCGAAACGTTACTGAGTATTTCCGCGTAACGTTTCGGGATATTTATGGCCACTTCCTGGAAATGTCAAGTATCATTGTCAAAAGGTTTCCTAAATTGCTATAAGTTGCACGAATGCAAAAAAAAAAATCATTTTTAGCTCCCAGTTTAAGGAGTAACTGAGAGTATTTATAAGATATATCGGCTTCAGTTCAATTATGGCTCTTCCAGACTGATGAAGCTCCCAAAGGGAGCGAGTAAATCTTAGGACAACGGTGATATACTTGCAACGGCAAGCAGGTGATATACTTACAGTCATGGCTTACCTTTGGCCGTTTTTGCAATATTACGTTTGGAACTGTCGTCTTGATGAATCAGAAAGGTGCCAAGCTGTTACATTATCCTAACTAAGATTATTCTTAAGTTCAAGAGACACAACTTTCTTTAACCCGGGGTTCTCCCGGGCATCGGGCCTCGCATCGGGCCTCTCAAGCCCGGTCATTACAAAACTACTCTGCCAAAAATCACCCCTTCAACGGAAATGAATGAGGTCCACAGTAGCTGCGTTCAAGGTGATTTACATACTGACCACATGCTTTTCAGGAATGTACATTATCCGTTTTCCCCAGAAAATTCCGATTCGGGCCTCAGAGGCCCGGAGTGAGTGCTCACGCTTTTCATTTCAGATTGTGAATATAAAGGAAGAGGTTGTGAAATGCATCGCTATTTAAGCTACAAATATGAAATGAAGAGGTTGCAGACCTTGTTAGTTGGGATTTCAACTGATGAGACCTCCCTTATTGAAGATGATGAAGAAGAAGTTGACACACAACAGCATAGCGATCATCAGTCATGCTTAGAAGAAGATATAGATTTATGTATCATAAAACTTTCTTAAACCTTACTTTTTAAAACATATTTTAGGGGCTGTTTATCTAATTATAATTCAGGGTTGAAAATACATTTTTTTTTCTATTTTGCAAACTGAATTTACTGAAATAACCACTCCGGGCCTACGGAGCCCACCGCGATCTTTCGTGTGACGAAAAGTACCGCGAGTTCTCCCGGGTTAAACGGGAAGATTTCTAAACTTTTCGCGATAATTTCAGGAAGGTTACTGAATTTTAGCGGAAAAATTTTCTGTTTTTTGCGAGACATGTACTGGAAATTGGGCACATCAGCAGCCTATTATCTTCCGGGAACGTTTCTGAATCGTTTTTACGGTGTACAGGGTGTTCAGTTTTAACTTGCAAGACCTTTATTTTCGAAACCGTTAGTCCTAGAAGTATACTCCCAACTGCAAAAATATTCAAAATCAGATGCAGAGTTAAGATATTGAAAGTGTGAAGCAAAAATAAAAACGCGTCACAAAAAACAAAATTTAACTTTTTATTCGGGACCTAGGTCCACTAACTAATATTTATAGAGGAATAATCTCCATTGAAAACTATTGCTGACATAAAAAACTCGTCATTTGTGCAACCGAAGCTCTAAGAGATGTTCCAGTTCAAAGTTCTAACGGACCATACAGTAGATGATATTGAAACTTATCGCCCTCTCAGAAGAATGACAGGTCGTCAAAGTAAGAAGAACAAGGTATTTATAATTTTCATTGCTGTTCAAACAAAATGCAAATGTAATGCAGTAATACGCAAAAACACACTAGAAAACCTCGAACAGTTTGAAAAACTACACTCCATGCACACATACAATTTTAAACACTTTTTAACCGCTATATTTTTCCCCAAACGGTGTTGACGGTGAGAAAAAAAAGTTGTAAGTCACAAAACGCAACGTTTCATATCTCAGTGAATATTGGTCGTACTAATTTCAAACGCTTTACGTTGGAGTTATTTTTCAATGGATATCTTATATTTAAACATAATTTAGAGGACCTGGAGCTCGTATAAAAAGTTAAATTTTGTATTTTTTGACTTTTTATTTTTGCTTCAATGTTTCAATATCTTAACTCTGCATCTGATTTTGAACATTTTTGTAATTGCATCTAGAGCTAACGGTTGCGTATAAAAAGTATAATTTTGTATTTTTTGACTTTTTATTTTTGCTTCAATATTTCAATATCTTAACTCTGCATATGATTTTGAACTTTTTTTAATTACATCTAGGACTAACGGTTGCGAAAATAAAGGTCTTGCAGGTTAAAACGGATTACCCTGTATAAGGTAGAGTATAAAAACGAAACTCTGTGATTGAAACACAATAGGGGCTTTTAACAGCTTGAAACAATGAAACAGAGCATTTATTATGACAAATGAAACAGAGTAACCAGCCGATTGTAGTCAACTTGCCTATTTTTGTGTTTCTATAGTTACTAATTGCAAGAGCGCGCAATCCTACCTGCCTCACCGTTACGATTCAAATTCGGGTACCCCTGTAATTTGAGAGCAACTGAAATTTTCTACCGCAGGTCAACTATATAGAGCTCTATAATTTTATAAGAACGGATAATTGTTCCAGACTGAGAAAATTGTATAGTTTCTGTAACTTTTAACGTAAACTTGAATGTATGTGGACAATTTAGAATTGATTTTCTTTATTGCTATAAGAGTGATGCAACTTGCTCTTTTCTCGTTTTAACATATTATGGATCAAAAATTACAAAATTATAAATATAGTTAACCACTGCATTTATTCGCAGTAAAATGGATAATATGTGCGTATGTTAAGTTCTTTTAAGTCTTTTCATACGGTTAGGCAATTTTTAACTTAGGTGAGCATTTTAAGGATATATAATCTTAATAAAGTTGATATAGGTGTTTTACTTTCAAAATAGTTCTTCTCACGGACTTTCTTTTTTGCGAAAAACAGGTAAAAATAACATTTTCTTCCTAACCAATTAGTAACATTTGTCATTTAAAGTAATTTATATACCTGAGTTGTGTGTGCAACAATGTATTGAAGCGGAAATATATGTATATATATATATATATATATATATATATATATATATATATATATATATATATATATATATATATATATATATATATATTGAAATTACTTCATGAAATATGTGTACCAACTTATTGTCGTGATACACATATGATGGAGAAGTTAACAAACACAATTCAACTAACCATGTATTAAGAACATTATTAACTTAATTCTAAGATAAAGTTACTTAATGACTGTTAACGTTCAGCTATTTTAGCTTTTTTATATTGTGAATAAAATAGTTTTTGAGTTAACGGGCTTCATTAATACAATTTTCTTGTATTTATTGCACCGGTTTCTTCTGTTTCAGTACTAAATACTCAGTATTTAAAGCTGTAGTGGATTTTAAAGACTACTTTCTCGAACCTCAATACAAATCTTTCCAAAAACTTTCTTTATTGAGGCAAAATCTCTTAACACCAACATTATTTGATACTTTGTCCGATTTACATTAGATTTTACCGCCAGGAAAGCCATTGACTTTGCCAAAACCGCTAATGATCCACCCATTGTCATATAATGTGCGAGGACTCCTAAATGACCCATTGTAAAGTTCCAACAAATTGTATCGTGAAAGCTGAATGACAAAGCTTTGGTCATTAAAGGTCCTGGACATGTTATTTGTGTAAAGTGACAGGAGGTTAATGGTTGAACAAGCTAGAATTTGCAAAAATAACCTATTACTTTGAATATCAATTGACGCTTAAGTCTGAATATAATTTAATGAATTATACATCCCTATTTGTC
The DNA here is from genome assembly GCF_026930045.1 of Uloborus diversus. NCBI lineage: Eukaryota > Metazoa > Arthropoda > Arachnida > Araneae > Uloboridae > Uloborus > Uloborus diversus. The sequence continues at coordinate 71,920,743 of NC_072732.1, read as the reverse complement.
ACTTATTCGAATTCTCATTATACTTACGATATCTTTATCAACTTTGGTTAGCTTTAACTTTGAATTTGAAAAGAAAGTTGTGTTGTAATTTCTAGAAACACTTGGTAAAGTCATTGCTTATAATACATTCAATTAAATCGATTTCTTAATGCAATTCCAATGCGTCGTTAGATTATTTTTCACAACTGTTTTCATTATTGTTATTATTTATTTCTAATGAAATTTTATTTTGCTTGTATTTTCACCTTTCTTATCTACGCAGTTTTCATACAAATAACTCATAGAAAGATATACACTGTTTAACATTATGTTCATGGAGTGATAGAAAAAATTGAAGAGGTAGTTGGTCCGATAAATTTAAGATTGAACTTCGCATATTGTCATCTCAGAGAAACAATAGAGTATCTCAATGTTTCTCTGAGGCTTAGATATTTTACTCCTACTGTAAAGAGACGATATGTTTAAAATAAACAAGTGGTTTTTATAACTACAATTGGTTCCAATATATACCTGAGCTATATTAGAGTCTTGAGTAGGACGGATCTTTCTTTCTTATAATAAATATGAATTTACGAATATTTTAGCTTTAATATGTTCATTACGTGTCAGGGGTTTCTAAGGTGAAAATTAGTAACTGAAAATGTTTTTCATTATATCAATCTGAATAAAACCGGCGATTAGTTAAAACTAACATTTTTATGAGTGTTGGTTTTAGTTTGTTACGACCATCTCTCAGAGCTTAGTCACACAACCTTGATCTATTAGATTTAAATGCAGTAAACACCATATTTCTACAATTGGTTTTATCGTTATGAACAAAAATGAAGGCATCAAAAACACTACTAGAACAACATGAGGTTTGACAACATTTTTTTTCAATAAAACTCCGTATCTAAAAATTCTTTATAGCCATAACACTTTCATAGGAAATACTGAATGGTTCATATGATGCAGTGAGAAGCAAAGGGATGTAAGTGCCAAAAAAAAAAAATCAAGATAACTAGTGCAAATGTTAAAAGAACCCCTTTTCTAATCTTTGGCACGGGATGATACTAATAGTCCTGGTAGGTGCTGCTATAAAGCAGGGTGTGGAAAGAAAAAATATTAATAAGCCTACCTAGTACGGGAAATTTAAACGCATTTTACTCGAAACTTTATGTTGTCCACTTACATCCCTTTGCTTCTCACCCCCTTATATTATGCCACAAAGAGTAATAAAAGTTCAAACATATTAAATAATAAATACCAAACTAATGACATTGTTTTTTATTGCCCAGAAATAAAAATGGCTTTAGCCGTGTTCGAATGAGATATAAAGTAAATCTGGACTTAATTGAGGCAGTGAGAAGCAAATAAATGTAAGTGGACATTTTCAAGTTTTTAGTAAAACCTGTTTAAAGATAAGGTCCTAATTGGCTTTCATTGATTTTTTTCTAAACTATATTGCATTACAGAACATATCACGGCTACTTGTTCTGTATCTTGCTCCAAGATGGAGGAGAGGTTCATCTACCATTTGTGCAGGTTATCTTCAAATTTTTAATTTTGTCACATCCCTTTGCTTCTCACTGCCTCAATAGTCTTTAACCAGTCTTTAATGCAGACGCAACTTTACTAGATATACCATAAGTCATTTTAATGTCTTCACTATATGTGACCGAATTATTTTTATCTCGAGCCATTTTTTTTTTAATCAAAAGTCACCATCTTAAATCAGAACTTGAAAAGTGTTGTTGCATGTATTGCTTTCTGAACAAACTGCACTATGTAACAAAAGCTCATGCAATCAGCAGCTACACTTATTCAGGCTCAAATTTTATTTTATTTTATGGTATACACATGATTTTTGATTTGAAATTGAATGCAAATATTTTAAAGATTTGGTAGCAGAAACAAAAGATTTGGTAGCAGTTGCACCGTTAACAAAATCAAGCAAAAATGAATCAATTTACAGCTTGATTGTAAACATTTTGCTACCCTACTCCAAAACACCCTCGTCTGCATGAATTTGAAAACTCTTTGCTGAATTAGTTTCAGAAATTTAAAAAAATATCTTATGAATGATTTTTTCATTAAGTATTCATTTCACAAAGAAGAAGAAATCAATCTTCAACCAAAAATCAAAACTATCCGGTTGATGTTTGAAGAACATTTAAATCCATTTCGCTATTTCAAAGTGGATGTATTGCAAATTTACTTTACGGTACATCTTTATCGGATCGAAATTAAGCTTATTACGCTTGTACACTTTAATTATCCTTAAAAGACACAATTTTTGATGCAACATTAAACTACAATACACCTGAGAGAAGAGCAAGGAAAAATATCATCCCTTTGTCTTAATTCTAATATCTAATTATTTGTCGTGAACGGAGCCTTTATTGAGCGACGAGGTATTGAAATTTCTGGAGTCAAGGAGTTGTTGGACGCAGATGTCTCTGATTGATCACACGGGAATGGCAGCAATTGATATTCATGAATGCCCACGATTTGGGTGATCCAGTATGCTAGGCTTGTCTTTGTGCTTTATTGAATATCGAGCTGAAATTTGTTTAAAGCAAAGAAGAGCTCCATACTTTTGAATTTATTGATCGAAAGTTAAATAGCTACACTCCATTATCATTTTAAAGAAACAACGTTTAGTGACAGTTCGAGTGACATCGATGTAAGTCTGCGCTAAAAATAATGTAAGTAGTAATTATTTTTTGCTTATGAGAAACGCATTTACGATAACAGCAAAAAATAATATTAGATGGCAAAAAAAAAAAAATATATATATATATATATATATATTGAGTTCTTTACTTAAAATTTCGATGGAGAGAAATTAATTATATGGAAAATGCCAGAGTTAATGTACGTGATAGGACTCGAAAAAAAAATGATAACACAAATAGTGTTAAATGACACAAATTTAAAAAAAATGAATGAATGAATATGACTTGCCGGCAAAAGTTATTTACATAATTTCATGCAATATTAGTATAATACTCGTAGGGATGGGTAAAAGGCAGTAACTCCTAAATCTTCATTAGACATTTTTGTTTCTTTATTGTTATCTTTTGTACGTCAACTTGATTTTAAAAGCTTGCAACTTTGGTTTCCGCTGAAAAAAAAAGTCCAATTCTAATATCTCCCTCTTGTTAGTAATAAAATTCAAATCTTGTTTCTTAAAATATCTCGAAAACTCATTTCTGAAAATACTGCTGTTTGCCTGACCACGTGTCATAACTATCTATTCGTTTAAGCCCCTTTTAATATAAGTAATCAATATAAGTAATAAAATGAGTGCTTCGGGAGGAGAAAGAAAAAAAGGGTAAAAATAACACTTCACCACAAAAAAGGGGGTGACTAGGTAGGAGAATACTGAAAGGGTGATTGACTACAAATAAATATTTGCCCTGCGACAGCTGTTTGGATAAGAATGGGGTGACTGTGTTCCCACGTGATCTCTTTCGGGTTACTTGTAATGATCATCCTTATACGTTATGTACATTTTTAACTTTTCAGGGGAAAATAAGTTTTAGAATTCACTGAATTCACTTTGAACACTTCCATGAATTCAGCGTGAAAAATGTATTTCCAATATTTTTTGCGTCGAAAATGTTTATTTCTTAATTGGCCTGCCAAGACGAAGGTTTTATTCCATGCAGGCGTCTATGCGCAACTTTCACATTTTAATTGCTCTGAACAAAGAAAGACGTCATTTAATCCCTATTATCAAAGTACCGAGGCTCTTTTTTAACGGCAATCTTCCTCTAGATTTTTCTCTGTTGAAATATTCTCTTTTAAATATTTGGTGTTGAAAAGTTTTCTATAAGTTCGTTCGGCTGCTCGATAATGAGGGAAATTTTATGATCGATGCGACTTTCCTTTCCAAACTATTTCTTACAATTTTTTTTTTTTAATTTAAACTATTTCTTTAAAGCTAAAAACTCTCTTCTAAGGGGAAAACCAGTTATAGAATTCGTTGCAGTAAATGTATTTAACTCCAAAAGATCTTCCGGTTGGGCTATATCTTGCGCAAATTGAAAAGGACTCATTTTAGTCACCATTATTGGTTAAAGCAATTCTGAAAATGTATTTACGATGGTTAATAAAAAGAAACTCCTTTGTTATAATGTATAGAAATAAATTACTACATGCAACTAAGGATCTAAGGATATTTTTGAATTTAATTTTATCTTAGTGACATATAAATGTTGATTAACTGTTTCACTGTAATGTTATGTTTTCCGTAAAAACAAAATCATAATAGTACCTATTTTTACCATTTCAATACGATGATAGTACTGTTTTATAAATAGTTTTATTGATATTTCTAGGTAATGTCATTATTTCTTTTAAACATAAAATGATTTTATTTCATATTGACTTTTTGAAAAAGTAATGAAATCTTGACACGACCTTTTTACTTCATTTTTACGTAGTAGAGGAAGTACTATTGCTTTCGCAAAATAAATGCCACTCAAAAATCGACTTTAAATTCCATTTTGCTAGCCCCCAAATGAATATTGAGTTTTTTTTTCTTTCAAGCCGACCATACGTGGATATATGTCTAAGAACGTATAGACACCCGAAATATCCATTTTGACGATCCCCGAGTTAATTACAACGAGTATGTGCGTAAGTATCTCACATAATTCAAAAACGGTATGTCCTAGAAAGTTGAAATTCGGTACGTAGAATCCTAGTCTACTTGTGCACCTCTTTTTTTGCTTGCATTCGGATGCTCCAAAAAGGGGGTCTTTTACACCTTTTTTTTTTGGAAAATCATTATTAATTTCGATGCAAACTTTGCATCGCCAATCAATTCAAAACGCCAAGCTTTTGATCGCCAAGTTTTATCGCAACTTGGAGACATATCTTTTTTTTTTTCACCACTTTTCGCATTATTTAGAGAGTCAACCATTGAATCACATTAAAATTACCAATATTGAGAAAGCAAATTTGTATAAAATGTTTTTTTGCATCGCTTCGGAACAATCTTGGGGTGAAAACATTTGAAATGTTTCTTTACTTACTCCAAGGCACTATTATCATTAAATTGGCGTAAAAGGAAGTCATCTGATGCACACATAAGCTCGTTTAATTGAAGTATTAGTAAAATAACTACTTAAAAATTAAAAATTATTGGCAGAAAAACTAAAAACTACAAATAAGCAAGTTCAAGTGTCAAAACCACAGCAACATCCGTAATAACTTTACTGATTAAAGTTGCAAGAATATATTTTGGACAGTACTTTTAAATACAGTTATTTGTCACATAGTATTCCCATACCCACATTATTGCAAAAAAAAAAAAACTTGCAAAAGAGGTGTCAGTCGTTCGTTTAAAAATTTATGCATCAATTGCTTGTTTCTTCCGTTTTTTTAAGGATATTACTTAATATTTTATGATGAAGATGGCAAAAATGAGACTACAGCAACTGAAGCCATGCTTAGAAACGCCCCTTTCGTTTGCAACATTTTCTTTATCCAAAAAACGTAACATCCCTTGATTTTTATTCTCTAAAATTCGCAAAGAAAGCAAACAAAAGCAAGCAAAAAAAAATCGTTTTTTTGCGGTTAAGGCACAACAAAGCATATATTTAACCTTTTTTTTTACACATCTAAATGCAGATGCTTTTTTTTTTAAACTAGAAGCTATTATGTAGTAGCAATACAGGTATTACATTCGAGATTTGAAAAAGAAACAATGTTTCAGTACATTTTTTCGACGGAAAATTATTTCGCTGCTAAATATTTTATACAGTTTTTTTTTTTTTTTTACTTTTCCAAACTATAAAAATGTTTCATTGCGAGTCGTTAAAACTACTCAACTGAAATAAACTTCTCAATATAATTATGTTTCATCAAATACATTTTAGTTGCATATACTTCTGCGTTTGTTCAACACTCGACAAATACTCTTTCGTTCCCCCATTTTTTTTTTTAACTAAAGGCTTTTTAAACTCATTTAGTGAAGTTCCGTTTTTCTAAAAAAAAAGAAAACTTTGTTCAGAGTTATAACCGAAGTTCATGGTGCGGAATAACTGAAGGGCTTTAAAAGACCAGACGGCTGGATAACGAGCCAAAATTGTTCCAACACTCCCTAATGCTTCTTCTTCTATCCCTCTCGAAAGTCTGACGTTTTGGTCGAAGTAAAACATTGGGGGGAAGGAGGAAGGCTTAAGTAAGGGAGAAATCATTTTCTGAAACAATGTAATGGGTTTCGTAAAAGGTAACAGAACAAGGATCGAGCTTTGAAGCTAAGTATACGTATTACTTGATCTAATGTGGATAATGTACAATGTTCTGCAAATAATATTGCGACTTGAAAAAAAATGCTTTTAGGAAAAGAATATACAAGTACGTTAAAATTCTTTACATTTCTTGGCAATAATAATAAAAGGAAAGTAAACCTTTGTCATGTTTTCTTGGAGAAAAAAAATCTGTCTGTCTACATTCTGGAAAAGTTAAAACCATGCGTAAAAATATAAACAAATAAATACGAGCACAAGAGCACCGAATTTTACATAATGTATGAAGGAGCAAATCCTCCTCCTTATGAAAAATGTTTTTGACAAAATATCATCAAATAAAACCATTATCTGTTGCAAAACAAATTTATTTTTAATTTACTCTTAACAATTTTAGATAACGAAGTATGTAATAGAAAGTATCTCATGTTGCAATTCAGTTGAGAATTCTTTGCTCTTACAATTGTGAGCCTGTTTTTCAGGTAGGAGAGAAAGGACGTCTCAAATACAGTCAAGCCCGCTTATTAGAATATCGGTTAAAAGAATATCCGGCTTAATGTAATACATTTTCAATGTACCAAATCAATGTAATAAGTTGTTTTGATCCCGGTTAATGGAATATCCCGCTTATTAGAATATTTTTTCGTGGCAAAATGGCTATTCCATTAAGCGGGTTCGTCTGTACTTTGATAAGTTGAAGGTAAAAGGTTTTAATACCAAACCGTCTTTCTTAAACAGTGGTTAGAATTAAATTTTGAATAACTGTCAATTGTTTTCCAAAATCTTCATTTTTCATGGGGAAAAATATAATATGTAAGCATGCAAAAAAAAAAAAAAAACTTTTTTGCTTTGGGCTGTGAGTACACAGCCTTTCCGCACCGGGCTGTTCCGGTCTTTGGAGCTCTGTTTTTTCCCACTACGCCCTACAATGCATGGCACGCTAGGAAAAGCATCACATTTATATTTACGATACTTTATTCAATAAACAAAACTGATAAAAAGAAATATTTATACTTAACATGAGCCTTTTTACTTCCTTTTACCAAAAAGGAAGTATTGTATTCGCGAAAAAAAATTTCACTAGAAAATCGACCTTAATTTACATTTTGCTCAACATCGAATGTGTATTGAGTTTCTTTTTTCAACCCGACCACACGTGGATATATGCCTAAGAACGTATAGACACACGAAATATCCATTTTGACGATACCAGAGTTAATTACAACGAGTTTTCTCGTGACGTCTCTATGTACGTATGTATGTGCGTGTGTACGTGTGTGTGTATGTGCGTGTGTACGTATGTGCGTATGTGTGTATGTGCGTATGTATCTCGCATAACTCAAGAACGGTATGTCCTAGAAAGTTGAAATTTGGTACATAGACTCCTAGTGAGGTCTAGTTTTGCACCTCTATTTTTGGTTGCATTCAGATGCCTCAAAGGGGGTCTTTTATACTTTTCTTGTTCGATTTTTGTTGATTTGTAGTTTTCTGTTTAGGTATGTGAAGCTGAATTTCTCTCTGCAAAAATTTTTCATTATTTTCTTTCCCAGAACATTTTATAATTATAACGTAATATATTTAACGAGTGGGTCAGTTTTGGTGCACATTGGTTTTGAACCCACATTACGAAATTACTTTCAAAGTCTAAACAATAACTCGTAACCAGTTTTTAGTTCAAAAATAGTATTCATCATCATGTTCAACTAAACGTATTTCTATACCTTAGTAACAAGAAAATAAAAAGATCAACTATTTTACTAAGTCAATATTTTCTGGAAACAATTAGATCCCTGGATTTTTGAATTATCTGTACTTCAAAAATGCGTGGAATTTGCTGGAAAAGTCTCAAAAACAGTAAAATTGAAGTTTATGTATCGTTTAGAGGTTTCTGAAGGTAGTTCCTTGACAGAAAACATCTGTCATTATCCAAAATTACATTCACGTGAATACATGAGCGTTAAAAATTTGCCTTTTATGTTTATTATAAAAGCTGAAAACCAAATGACTAAAGCTTATTTATCAAGCCGAATTGTATATACATACACGAGTTACAATGAGAAGCGGTATATTCGGAATTCCTGTGACCACTGGATCGTTTAAATATTTATTTTCTTAAAGTTTACATTATTGACATGTGGATTTTTTTGTTTTTAAATATTAGTATCGGCATTAACATTTTGCTCTTAATAGTGCATTTCTATGCATTAATATAATAAGCTGCTAAGATATTTATTATTGATTAAAAGACAAAATAAATTTATTGATATGAGAAGCAGCCATTCAACTTGTTTTCTGCATTTAAAATTTTTAAAATAAGAGCTATAATAAGGCTTCATGGAACAGTTTTACATTAACAAATATAAGGCTATTAAAAGAAGATCATACATTCATCATTTTAACTGATTTATGAAAAGAAGGCTTAAATAATATTTTGTTTTCCAATTTGCATTACAAGTTTGAATTCTTGAAAATACAAACAATTAATATCATATAATATGCGTTTATAAACAAAATATATATATTGTTTAAAAAACTAATCATCACAATCATTTCTTACTTTATTAAATGACTAGAAAATCACCTGTCAAGGTATGACGAGTGAAAATTGCTTCTACATTTTAACTAATTAATTGCCCGCATGGTGATATTTTGATAGTTGAAATTTGAACCCTAACTCCAGTGGATGGATCCTTAACTCCAGTAGATAGCATAAATAGTTAAGTTACCGGATCCAGGTCAGCACTGTCAAAATAAAGTTTTTCCTGCGTGGTTAAACATTACCAAAAAAATTTATCAAATTATCATGCCGTGGCCCGAGCTTCATTGCTTATGACGTCAGCGTTACTCTTTCATTCGCTATTATGTGGACGATACTGTGTTGTTTTCCTCTTTACTAAATGTCATCAAAAGTATTCTTAAAATCAAAGCAAGTCTTTTCTAATGAAGCACTAAACTTTAAATGTACTAAAGAAACCACTAATCATTTTCACTTATCAAAAACGTATTTAATAGATTCGGAACAAATACATGCTGAGAGCAGCATGTTTTTTGTTCGTTTTTGCTTTTGCAAATTTATTAAGAAATATCTCGCTTTTTTTAAGACGTAAGGAAACAATTAGCATGGAAGTATAATCCAATCCAAAATGTAATAAAAATTATAAATTCTGAAATCAATTTAAAAAATAATTGCACGCTTAATGGTTGTAGAAAAAATTAGAGCCATTATTTGAGCTCTTTTATTTATTTTTTGTTGATACATTATTCTATATTTATTTATTACTTCTCCACTAAGCTGAGCATCTTAATCACCCCATTAAAAAAAGAGCATGCAATTATATTAAAATGATGCAATCATTTTCAGTCCGTAATTGTTATTGAAACAAAACATAAATAACTGCACTTCAAATCTGTAAGACAAATGTTTTTGTAGTTTAAAAAAACGCATTCTGGAGACATAAAATAAAGTTTTTTGCATGCTTTTATAAATTGACTGTAAAAATAAAGAAAAAATCGTTTAAAAAATTGTAAGGAGATCGACTTGTTTAAGGTACATAAAAAAATTCCAGACACTTTTAATTCAGATATTTTTAAAACCCTGACATAATGGCAAACCTCATGAAACTATCATACACGTATAAATATAAACACATATTTACTTACAAAAACGATATAACACAAAAATAAAATTATAGCTTCGCTGTTGTAGAGCCAATATAACAAGCTCTTTAAATCAAAGCTAAATGCCACTCAAAAGTTCTAAGTACGAGTAGTTCCTCTTTGTGCTCCAGGCAGAAACTGCGCATATATTGCTATAAGTATTGAGTTATCTATTAGGTTTGAAATGTCACCAGACATAGTGACATTTGACATATTTGTCATCAAAGTGTACGCCAAAAATAAAACTAAAATTAAAAATTTGGTGACCCCTTGTGGATATCTCGACATTCCCACTTCATAGTTTTAATCTTCAGATACACAAAACTCAATAATATTTATGTTATGAGAGGGAATGTAGGGAACACATTTAAAAACAAGATTGAAATCGTAATTCTGAGAACTAAAAGATTGAAAACAAGTGCATTACTGAACAGTAAAAATAATTTTTAAACTGTAATCCCGTAAGAAATTGAAACATAAACAGAATGAAAAGAGCGTTGATTATTTAAAAAAAAATTTTTTAGCTATGCCTTTAAAGCCCAAAGCAGGTTTATTGGTTACGTATCCAACCGGTTTATAAAAATTGCCGCAAATAGTGTAACGACGAAAAAAAAGCGATAAGATAACACATTGAGTGACGGAGTTTGAATTAGTGGTTAATTGAATTAACTACTTTTTTTTAATAAATACATGTGCTCCATTTAAATTAGGAAAATAATTTTCTAGTTTTTAAATGTTTAAAGGAGCCATTTTTCCTTTTTAAAAAACTATTTATTATTTATTTATTTCCCCTAGTGCACTTAAGATGAACTAATAATTATAACCGATACTGGTATTTTAAATGCAAATCTTTAGTTCAATACGTGCAAAAGCACCTATGTGAATAGTTTTTAATTAATCTTCTATATACAAATAGTATTTCAAGAAAAAAAAAAGCCTCTATTGTGTATAACAAACTATCATAATTGTTCTTGTTCAGAATAAAGAGTAATAAAATTAATTTGGAAGGTGTCCAACAGAAAACACCCAAAGAAAGCCTTTCGCTCAGAATTATGTCATGCATCTCACTGATAATAAATAATTCACGCATTATGCCAAAGCTGACAAGTTATAAGCCCCATTAAAGCTTTTTGTTCGACGCTTGCTTGTAAACAAAGCCTTAAAGGATGCATTATTGAATACCTGGAAGGATAGTAGATATATAGTAAATTTTATCCCTGTCTATCAAAGCAACATAAATTGATTTTTGTTATTAAATGATACATGAAAAGATTCCGCCATCTAGTACCTTCATGATTACAACTCGTACATGTACTGCACAGATATTAATAAATATAATTTATATTGATAATTCATGATTTTTGAAGCATTCTTATGGCTTTGTGGTAAAGCAGAATTTAAAAAATCGTTATATTTGTCTTACAAAGATTAAAAAAAGGGGGTTTTGTTACTAAAGGATGCATACAATCGCTTTGCCTTCTAGTAATATAGTATTTCTAGAAGGCATCTAGTAATATAATAATTGCCTTCTAGTATCCTTAAATGGTATTCCACATGTACAAAATGGTAGATATCAAGTAACATTGTGGATTTATAATAATAAAATGTATTCGTAAATACAATTTACTAGTCAATCGTGTCTTTAAATGTAAAAGTAAAATTTTGGTTAATAAGAATTCCGTCATTACCATTATAAGTAGTACAAACAACTATTTTTATCTACATCATAGATAAGCAGTATGTATATTGATGTTTCAAACGTTACCAACAGTTCAATAAACACCGGGAGCTTAAGGGGTCTAAGGACCTTTAACCTTCAAAATTTTCGACTTTCTGGAAAAAATATATGTTATGCATATTTTAGTTCTGAACAATTTGATACCTTATTTATTACCATACGCCAAAAACTTTTCAAGTTATTGTAAAAATGCGTAAACTTTCCCCATAGAGATTTATGTTAACAGCATCTGTTTAAGCCTCTTTTTCTCAGGTGCCGGTTTCTTCGGTTTTCTCGTTTTGCGCGCATAATATCTCAGAAAGTTTTTTATATATTTCCGTAATGCTTTTCATACTTGTTTGTCTGGTTTATATTTATGACCTGAACCTAAATTTGTTTAATTTTTTTAAAATTATTTATTTATTTTTTGAAATTTTACAAGTCATTATCAAAAATTTCCAAAATTTTGAGCAAAAAAAAAATATATTTTTTAATATTACCTTTCATTTTTAGTTAAAATGTAGGTTCATATCATAAATATATGCCAGACAGACATGTATAAAAAGTTTTACGGAAATATATAAGAAACTTTCTGAGATATCATGCGCGCAAAACGAGAAAACCGAAGAAACCGGTACCTGAGAAAAAGAGGCTTAAACAGCTGCTATAAACATAAATCTCTATGGGGAAAGTTTACGCATTTTTACGATAACTTGAAAAGTTTTTGGAGTATGATAAAAAATAAGGTGTCAAATTGTTCAGAATCAAATTATGCATAACATTTATTTTTTCCAGAAAGTCGAAAATTTTGAAGGTTAAGGGTCCTTAGACCCCTTAAGGAACCGCCAATGTTACTGAGAGTATTAAGCGATGAAGGGCCGCATTTATTGAGTTATAATACACTATGATCAACCTTTGAATCACTAAATAACTGCGTTAACATGCTGCAGAATAGTATTCACTATTCCTTAATTAGAAGTACAGTAAAGTGTTAAAAATCCGAGGTTCCGCTTAATCCGAGGCGCTTAAGTATTATTTTTGTATACTTTTTTTTAGACAAGAATGTTTTTATCTAAAAATTGAAATATTTTGGGGTGTAGATAGAACTAAGGAACTGTAGGTGAAGTATTTGCGATCACTGAAGAACTGCGCTATCCTAGACAAAATAAGTAATGAATCTCTTCGAAGGGAATTACAGATATTTAGCCTCAATGAAAAAATTACGGATTATCGTAACGATTGAAAAAACCATGTTCGACGTATGGCACGAGGGAGACTTCCAAGAACAGCCTTTTATTACAGACCAAGGGGAAAACGAGACCGCGGTAGGCCCAGGAAGCGGTGGGGCGACCAAGAAGCCGGAACAGGTTTTATGCGTAATCCTTGAAGAAGAAGAAGAAGAACTTCTCTTATCAATATACAATAAGGTAATAAGAAGAAATTGAAAGGTTTATGTGAATAACATTTGCCAAGTGACATGAAATATTCTTTGACTGTTAGAGATGGATTAAGTAAGTCTTGGAGAATGTAGGAAATTGGTTGATACAAAAAACAACTTGAAATTAAAACATTGTTTTGCCTAAAAGGACGAACAAACAGTTTTTTTTTTGGAATATCCGATTGCGATTTAAAAGGGAAGTGCAAAATATGATGCTGTACGAAGTGTATGTACGAAATTGTATCCTTCTAGGACTAAAGTTTTTGTATTATATGAGGTACATAGTACGTACGCTCACGCATAGAAACAAATGTCACGACAAAAGTTATTCAAGGACGATTAAAGGGCAGTTTTTGGTTATTTGCAAGTTTATACACAAGAACGTGCAGACATAATAACTTTTTTAGGGTTAATTAAAACATATATTTATGTTGATATTTGAGTAATAATTTTTTAGAGGAGAAAACAATATTTCCTTTTCATACCGTAAGGAAGTTAAGAGCGCATGTCCTTAGGTAGTCCAAATAACTTTTCGGATACTTTTTTTTTCCGCTGTGATACCTAAAGCTCTAATTTCTAATTAATTATTGTTCCTTGATCAATGTAAAATTTTATTACATACATATGTTAAAATATACCTAATATTCTAGTTCAAATGTATATTTACAATATATTAGAAACAATGAATAATATTCAAAAATAAGCATAGATGTGGTGATTTTTATTACAGTTTACCAACCAATTTTTTCCTAAACGTTCGATCCCAAAATTTCATGACGCAGCTTTACATTTCGAAACTACATAAACTAAAACCTGCTCTGTCAATCTTTGATGTTTCTATTATTATTTATGTACCTGGGTGCTGATGATAATAATCTGTGTTGTACAATGCAACAATGTACTAAAACTACTCTATAGTCCCTTTTTAATTAAAATATAAACCTTTATTTCAAAAGCTATCTATATGTAACTGTTAAAGTGTATAATTTAATCATTTCATAGAATAACTAAGTATTTCATCAAAAAACTTGACAGTTCAGCTAAACTAAATAGTAGGCAAAAAAGTTCATACTTTACCTAATTATTTAATGAAAAAACTAATGGTAGACAGTAAAAGTGAAAAATATGCTACTTATTTCAGTTATTACGTAAACTAACTGGTCATAAATAGCTAAAATATCCCGAACATACATTTTATTACTATTGCGGATGACTGAATAATAAATATTAAGATACGCATATATTAGTTATTTTAAACAAATTGGAAATTTATTTTGTCTCGTATTTCCTATAGACTTTACGTCTAAAAGCAACAGATAAAGCGTACACCCCCACACACTTGTCAGTGCAATGCAGCTAAGAGCGGTTCGAAACTGACTAAAAGCGGCTGGAACGCGAGCTTTCTTCCATTTTCTTATTTTTTGCAAAAAGTCTGCGATTGGTTTAACATAGTACACTTATTCCATATTCTACTCAGACATAAACTGAAAAACAAAACAAAAAAAAAAAATGGTGCAGCGTTCTGCAGTTATTTATTTTTTTCAATGGTTGGTGAAATATTTGTCTTTTCTTCAATCGATCCTACACTTTTTTCTTAAAAAAAATCAACAATGCAAAATAAAAAAAATCTATCAATAATGTCATTTATATATTGAGTTTCGAGAATAAACCGATTCATTTTATAGGTATAACATTAAAATATATATCCGTGTCGGTAATCTTTCTTTATAATATTATCTTTTATACTCTTTTGTTTATACTCCCCGGGGTATCTAAATTCCAAACCAAGTCTAAAAATTCAACTTTATGTTCCATTTTACAGCCAAACAATCCACATAAGTGCCATAATGCTGCGTAATCTTCTTTTGCCTTCACTGTCTTCAGCGATATTCACGTCCAGCAATGTGAAATAAAAGTACTACTGCACCGTTTGGGATTATTCCAAACATTACAATGCGTGTTTTGAATGCAACCTGCGAGCGGCAGCCCCCTTTAACAATCTTCTCAGAGTTTTGCTTTGCAGTTTTCCTTTTTTGTTTTGTTTTTTCTTTGCGTTACTTTAATGCATGATTGTTAACTCAGTGAGCAAATAATTAAATAAAACTGCTTGATATCTAGAAAGCATTCACTATTGGAAAAAAACTTATGTAGCGCAAATGTGTGTGATGCGTTTAAAATGTCGTAGGTAAAATAAACATTACTTAAATTCATTTTGATGATGCATCGTTTTCCATACATCATTTTAGTGTTTGATAACATTTTTATTTTAACACTTAAAGTTACGTATTAAAACTATGCTTATTTTAATCTTTCATTTTTGTAGTTACACTTGGGAATAAAAGAATACTGTATACACGCATTTTGGTATTGCAAATAATTAATACCTTAATCTGACTCATTTTAATTATGAGAGAAACAGCTTTTTATTTATAGAAAATTATATCTAAACCTAAAAAAAGAAAGAAATCCTGACCATGTACCCTCAAACTATGGAGTTCCTTAAAAAAAACTAATAAAAGTCGCAAATATAAGCTCTTACTATTACCATACTTACAAAACATTGTTATGTTCTGCTGATTTTTAATGATTATTTTTATTTATTATGTATACAACTAGTGACAGTAATATTGGCAGCGACAGTGCTTTGTTTTTTTTTATTTATATTTTTGCATTAACTATTATAATACCTTTTTAATAATTTCTGATTTGTTTTATCTTAGGATAAGTAATTCACTGATGTAAAAAAAAAGTATATTTTAAAAAGAAAAAGAAAAGTTCAAATCAAATTACTCTTATGAAAGCTAACAGCTTGGTGTGTGAGAGCTAACTGCTATACAGACACAGCACCGGTGTTTTTTTTTTTTCGTTATTCTTACTTTTAAGTTTTTTTTTTTTAAATCTTATTATACTAGCGATATATTTACAACTCATTACACCTTTTTTTATACGGTTGCATTTTAGATATGTTAAAAATATCTTATGATGCTTAAAAAGTCAAAGTTTATCTAACAAAGACGATATTTTACCCTCTGTTTATCGACTTCTCTTCTGCAGATGTCCAAGATTGACAGAGATTATTATTCTGAAGTGTCATTTGTAACCATTTATGATTGCGATATCGTATGCGTTTGTAAATATTACTTATCTTTATACGTATCATACGGAACTTTATAAGAATTATATACCTTTTTCTCAAAAGGTTTTGTAATATATTAGCATGTTTCGGCAACAGGACTTTTTATAATAGCGATTGGCATCAAGACTACATTCCATGAATTGATACTTGTGAATATGGTGTTGTAACAAAATTAGTAGTAGCGTTATTTAATATTTAGTTTTTTATAAGCGATGTTATATTATTGTGCATATAAAACAGGTTTCAGTGATAAACTTGCAATTCTCAGTGTTTTAAAGACATAGTAAAGAGTCTACTAAAATGGAATTTTAAGGTTATTCTATTTGTTTCATAATTTATCAATTTAGATCAACAGTATCTTTTTAAATGAAGAATATTTTTGACCATAGAAACAGTTGTGGAAATTTTAAAGTAAAATGTTCAATTGGTTTCTAGAAAATGAACATGAGTAATTAAAAATTGACGTTTTGAGGAAATTGCGTTTGAAAGTAAAGCAGTAAGTATTTTAATATGTCCCTGTCACATTGCTATTTTAATTTATTTACCAAATTTTGATCTACATTGAAACATGAATTTGGTGTTACTAAATAGCTCTTAATTTGAATACTTTGAATAGGAAAAAGAAACATTATTTTTTCACGTTTTAGAACACCAACAATACATTTTTTTAAATATTTTAGATCGGTATTCGATACGTTGGGATTTTCAACATGCTTAAAATACTCTTACGTAAATGTAGGATAAAAGAAAACGATGCATTTTGAGCTCTACGGCCAAAATAAAAGTAATTACAATCAAATTAAATATTTAAAATCTCCATGGAGTTTATTTTGTTTTCTTTTTGCTTTGAACGGAAACTTTGTAAATACCGCCATACTTGAACATCTTCTTCTTCTGCGAGCAGCATGGATCACGTTTCCATGTTCCCAATAATAACACAGGGACGATTCCAGCCATTACATTACGTGTTTCGAATACATCCGTCCCATAAAAATATAAAAAATAAAAAGACGTGACCATCCATGAAGTGCTTCGGAAATGCTTTTAGGTTTATTTCTACCTTTATTATTACTATTGAGCTTATTATCCACGTGACCATTGTGTGTAGCAGTTGATAAACTAATGCAGTAAATGCAAAGGTAGACATTTGTGCAGGCAGCCGATAAAAATAAGTAACGGAAAGTGATGCGATTAGGAAATGTTCAGTAAATGAAGTGTTCACGTAAATTAAGAAGTAAAGAAACATTGTTATAGAGGAATTTTAAGATTATTTTTTTTCTATGTATTTCCGTTTTAGGTTTTAGAAATACCATTTTCATAAATTGATCTTTGTAAGGTAAAGCCGCCAGTAGTTGAAACTGTATTTATAATTGACGCGTATAAATAATATAATGAAAAAAATCATAACAAAATTACACAATTTTATAATTAAGATTATCAAGGTTGTTTAATTAAAATTATAAAATGGTATTTAGGTTGGCGAAACTTACGTGAAAGCATAATCTTTTTAAAAGCTAACTACTTGTTCCGAAGTTCAGTTCTTTGCTTTAAAACTATTTGAACAAAATTATAAAATAGTGTTTTAATTGGCGCTGCTTCTTACCTTTAAACGTATATTTTTTAAGTGTTAACTACTTTATACTCTAGGGTCCCCCGTGCTTACCATCATTCGTGGTTCAACCGGACGGATGGGGAACTGAAGACAGCTCTGATTTTTTTATCTAGACAAAAGCTGAAAAATCCCTGATCCAGCGTCCGTAAATGCACTGAGGCACTTGGAGAAATTTTTGTCAACAACCAATTTAACGAGCTCCAGTCCCCATTAACGAACTCGTTTCGAACGCAAGAAAGTCTTCTACCAACTGGGATCGAGCACTGGATAGTTCGGTTTCTAGACCAATGCTAACCAATCAGGTCACCACGGTCTCAGTTTCAACAACTGTTGATTTACCTTAAATATTATGAAAGAAACAGGAAATAATTGAAGAGTTTAGATAAAAGTCAAAATTCATGTACACGGGTACTATGCTTTACAGTTAAACTGTAAACTCAAATTTCGAAGCTAAAAGAATATATATTCCATACTTTTTTATTAGTTTTCATAATAGATTTCGATCCGTAAGCTTCATAGTGGCGTGCTTCTCGGCAGTTATCTAAAAGCTTACTTTCATACGTAAGGTGTGGTTTCCACGAATGGCACAATAAAAATAATCCTAAAAGTTATTTCTTTATTAGACCAACAGTTTTTGCAATTATTCATGCATTACAATTGTATTAAGGATTACATACGTTCTCTGGTTTGTTATTTTTTTACAAGAAAATCATTTCGGTAGCTGTAATGATAACGAAAAATGGAAAAATCAAAAGCAACTGTGACATGGTAAATGGAAAAATCCTAACGTTAATGGAAATGCTCGCTACGCTTACGCGTGATGAATACCGATTTTGGAAAATATTTTCAAAGCTCCTGAAACATCCAACGTTTTTCTAAGTTAAGATTAGAACAACTGAAAATAAGAGAAGTGATTTCATAATATTATATGAAAGGACCCAGAACACTATATATAATTGTATTTTGAGCCATAGTCAAACACATATAGAACGAAATAATTACAGTGAGAATGTCATTTTTAATCAACTTAGATCATCATTAATCAAACTGTCATGCGGTAAAGCTTAAATACAAACCATAAAATAACTAAAAGTAAACCAATGACTAAAAAATGCTTCCAGAACAAAATATATATAATAGAAAGTTGTCAAAAAAATTTAGTGTATCTTATGACCGAGCTGCAACGATCAGAAAGATGTTAAAAACAAAGACAAAAACAATATATATATATACATATATACACAAATCGCTATTTGTCCTATCCTTTTCATCGGTGCATTTTAATTTATCCCACGCTATTTGTCCTATCCTTTTCATCGGTGCATTTTAATTTATCCCATTAGCTGATACTGCATATCTGAAAAATTGAAAAAACCCCTTTTGAACTTTTGTACAAGATGTAAAACAAAGTGCACATATACACTACGAGAATAAAAAACACAATGGGTGGTGAAAATGAAATAATCAAACTATTGAGCAAATAGATCACACTCGTGATTTTTGCAAGTAGTCAAGTTTCAAATAGTTAAAAAGACAAAAAAAATGGTTTGAAAAGTTACAAAAACAAGGTTAATAAATCACAAAATATGTAAACGATTTCAGACATTTTTCGGTGTTATAGGGGATAATATTTTTTCAAGAGTCGGCTTAGGAACCTACACCAAATGATTTTTTTTATATTTCCAGCACAAAAGTATTGTTCTTCCTTTTTTTAGCGTTTTGGTTATTATATCATTTCCTTCGAACGTTCATATTATATAAGGCAATTACAAATAACCTAAAAACATTTTCCTGTACTTAGACCATTTATATATGGTCTCAACATATATCATTAATAAAATAAATGGCAAATGTGTTGAAAACTACTAGAAAGAAGAGGAAAGTACACGCTGCCAAAATGTAAAAC
Source organism: Uloborus diversus (assembly GCF_026930045.1). Taxonomy (NCBI): domain Eukaryota; kingdom Metazoa; phylum Arthropoda; class Arachnida; order Araneae; family Uloboridae; genus Uloborus; species Uloborus diversus. The sequence goes on along the minus strand of NC_072732.1, from coordinate 71,901,035 downwards.
ATAATAATCCGGAAGTTTTAGCCATGATTAAAATTACGTATATTTTATGTTAGTTGTAAATTTTCAGATATATACATTCATGCTAAGATATTTGCTCACAGAAAACGTAAACACTCTTGAAAAACTAAGCTTAGAAATAAGACATCAAGATAAATTATTTTATTCCTTTCAGTCAATATTTCCCAAAAGGTTAAGGGAAAGAATTGCCCTTTTTTTCTTAGCTATTTTAAAACTTCTACTACGGTTAATTATTTTTGCTGCTAAATTAAGGCTCATGTTTTTTCAGGAAGCAAGATGAGAAGAAAGAATGAATTCGTTTTTATATAAACATTTTTTCTTCTTGCGTAGATTATTTTTGAAGTCTTTTAAAAATAATTAATTTTTCGTAAAATACATAGGATGCGGAGCATATTTAAAAAGTTTAAAAGTTTATACTTACTCCCAAAAGTGTTTTTATAGCGTAAAAGATTATTAGCTCTAAGGCTTTTTGATATAAGTTTCGAGAAATGTTATGGGAACAAAAGAAAAATAACAGCAATGACTCGGCGAATAAAGTCATTTTGAAATAGCTCACAAAAACTTTAATTATTTTCATCATGAAGATGTTTAAATAATTTTTGTAGCTGAAATCATTCGACACGTTTTGGGACTAATTACTAATTAGTAATTTGATTAGCATAAAAACGTGAATAAGCTTTTTTTTAATGAATAATAGGAAAAAATAATCTTTGAATTAAGAACACCATTTATTCAAACGTGTTTTTTTAACTATGATTTTTGCTTTTTAGCATGACCTTTTAACTTTTATATTTCCATTTACTTTCTTATTACATAAATTATATAAATCTTTACATGTACGTCAAAACCTGTAATAATAATATAATAACACTATTTTACAGAAGTACTATTATTATTAATTATATTAATATTATTAGTTATTCTTAAAGTGTTAATATTATTACTGTTATCATATTATTTATCCAGTTATTGTATTTTTTCTACTCCATCTGTTTTTAGCATTAGCGGAAAATTTTCTTTTGATTGTGACTGTTACCCATTCTGCTTTCTTACTATTTATGCTATTTTCTTTGCACCCTAAACTATATTTTTATTAAAATAAATATTTCTGGCTAAAATACTGAGATAAAAAGCTTTTTCTTATGCATCTACGTTTTAAAGAGCAATTTGCATTACTTTAACCAATTAATTAAAAGTGAATATCCAAATGTGTGTACCTATTGCACTGGTTATATGAGGCAATAAGAAGCAATGCTGGTTAACAGCACCTACCACGGCAACTTCTACTATCTCTTTCCACAAAACAGAGGAGAGACTATCCTACCATGTTTACTGATTATTACTTTTTTTTTAATTTCGGCCCTTACATCCTTTTGCTTCTGTTAATTGCACTTTATTGATAGTGAATATTATACACTTCGAAGTAATTTGCTTTAAGTACGAGTCTTAACTTGTGCATAAGCGTTAAAGACATTTTTTTTTCTAAAAACTAGCTGCATTGCCCGGCTTCGCACGGTCTACCTTAAAAATAATAAAAGTCGTGTTAAGTGACGGGTATGTTCAACAATCAGACAAAAATAAAAGGGAAAAAAGGCGCAATATAGCCTATTCAGACTCTTGTGCCAATAAACTTAATAGAACCTAAAGAAAAAAAAACATCATGCGAAATTACCTTCAACACAATGACGACTGATTATTAAATACTTTTAAGGAATTAAAATGCGAAAGATGGATTTTAAAAGCGTAACCATGGAAATATGAAATAAAATAAGTTTAAGAAACTAAATGCAGAATATGAAAAAAAAAAACAATGGATTACAAACTGTAATCGTAGAAACGCGAAAATAAAATGTTTAACAATTTGAATGATGATGGCATTTTTAGAACTTGATTTACAAACGCTGGTAACTTTTTTCCTTCGGAGATGGAAGCTTAGTTTTCCGATCATAGATCCAGATAGATCTGAAGTAAAAAATGTCGATTTTTCCCATGGTGTCAAAACGAAAACTGTGGGACAATCCCTCCTTTTTTTTTTTTTTTTTTGATAGCTTTAACGTCGAAATTAGTGCTTAAATTTCAGCTAAGCCTAAACAAATTCGCGCTAAAAACGTAAATAACTTCCGCCGTATTTCAGTTAGAGCATTGAAACAAATTGTGTAAAAAGAGGAAAATTCTAATATTTTAAACGATAAGTAATATTATTATGTGTAAATACATTTTCACCCCCATAATCGGAAATGTGTGTGATAATTTGGCTTAAATTAGAGTTAAAAAAAGAACTAATAATCGGTTTTTTTTCGAACTGGTCTGCAAACCTTTTCAGGACTTAAAGGAACAAACCGAAAATTTCAGAGAAATCGGCCGGGTTGTTTTCGAGATTTGCGAGTTTAAACACACAGACGCTTTTTTGAGACTTCATTTTATACTATGTAGTATAAAATCATTTATTTATCATTTTACATTATGTGCGAATGCAATAAACTACATATGACCGCCACAAATTAAAGAGAAAAAATATTTGATTCAATCGCTATATGATATTAGAATAAAATGCGATTGTATAGTTCTTACATTAATTTAACGCTATAGTTAAAATAAATACTAGTATAATTTTATATTTTTTTCACCCAATAGATCCTGCTACGTTTTTCTGCATAAACTCATATTTTTTCTATAACCAAAAATATAACACTAGTATGATGTTTATCTTCTGGAATAGCAGATTGTTCCTTAAAACTACAAAGTTCATTATTGAAAGAGTTATTGTAAATTTATTGTTACTTTTAAGAATTTTTAGTTAAAGAAGTAAGTGTTATAATTTGCATAATCTGCAAAAAAAAAAAAAAAAAAAAAAAAAAAAAAAAAAAAAAAAAAAAAAAAACACTTTCGTTCAAGTATACTTAGGTGACATGTTTTCTACATCAAATTAATGTATTTCTGAGTGTTTTTAATATTGCGATTATAAAATAAAAAATATAATTGCAGGTTTAAATTATCAAATACTTTTTAGATTTATTAGTGGTATTACGGTAAAAATAAAAAAAGATTGAACTTATAAATATGTACGGCATTGCTTTAATTTTGGGTAAATTGATTAAAAATCAACTTTACTAAAATACATCAGAACAGTGATTTTTATCCAACATTGATGTTTCTTCCAACTAGGAAAAGCAACAAAAAAAAATATCTTTTAAAACAGATCAAGTTGGTTTACGCAATAAAAAAGCGTTTTAAATAATATTGGATAATCATAAATCTTTTCAAAAATATTAAGAAAATTTTGCTTTTAACCTTTTTACTAGGCTCCGTAGATGTATAACTCTCTTCTCCAGGAAAAATTAAACGCATTTATAATATGCAATAATTTTATAAAATTTTTGGAAGACGATAAAAAATGCAGAACGTGCATTTTAAGTTTAGATCTCTTTTACTTATAACGCACATTCTAAACTACAATTTTAACTAATTCTCGTATTGACGAACTTTAAAATACCCTCCATCTAAATAAAAAGTGGAAAATATTTATTTTTCTGACCTAGTTTATTGTTTGAAATAAACTGGATTTTGTTTTGTTTCTAGTGGTTTTGTGCCCGCTTCTTATATTACCGCGAGAACCTGATATACATTTATGGCCCAAAGAAATTTATGGAAGTGGAAGGAAATTCGGTTAAATGAGCAATAAACGTAATCTACATTGCGTGATTGCAAACAGTTAATGCTTAATCCCGTCAATAATAAAAAATGATGAACATTGAGAAAAAGAATGAAAGGAAGCAATTCCTTAAGGACACATTACTTACTGAAACAAAACAGGTCTGTAGTAAACTAAGCCCGCTTGAACACCTCTATTTCATTTTCTTTAATAATACTACGCGTTAATCTTAACTTGCTTGTATTAATATTATTAAGAGTATATTTCTAAAATAAGGGTGCTGTAAGGATCTAGTTTTTTGCGTAATATGGTTTTTGAAATTTAGTTTTTGAAGTATAAGATATATAAATATTTTTTTGGAAATGTGATTTTTTCTGTTTGTGTTATATACAATTTTAACACAGAAAGATTGTTTGCGTGTATAAGATAAGCATACAGTGCGTTATTATGGAAAAAAACAGGTCTGTAGTGAACTAAGCCCGCTTGAACACCTCCATTTCATTTTCTTTAATAATGCTACGCGTTAATCTTAAATTGCTTGTATTAATATTATTAAGGGTATATTTTTAAAATATCGCTGCTGTAAGGATCTAGTTTTTTGCGTAATACGGTTTCTGAAATTTAGTTTTTGAAGCATAATATTTTTTTTTTTTTTTTGGAAATGTGATTTTTTCTATTTGTGTTACATACAATTTTAACACAGAAAGATTGTTTGCGTGTATAAGATAAGCATACACTGCGTTATTTTTTATTCTTGGCAATCAATTGAAATCCAATATTTAATGGCATCCCTTTTCTAGAGAAAACTGAAAAAGGGGTTTAGATGTTTAACCCTCCAAAAAAACTTTTTTAAGGACACTTAACCGCTCATCACGAAGAAAACAGTGTATAAGGGGCTCAGAGCGGGTAAAATATATTTGCAACATTATTTCTTTTGTGAATTATACCAACCGTCAAGATTCAATGAAACCAAGTAAAGATTTTGCGCAATGATTGTACTCTAAACCGAAAACATATTTTAAGAGTCATTTATACATTCTAACTGTCAAAAACCCTTTGCAAAAACAATGGATTAAGATCAACAATATTTTATGAATATTAAAGGTTTACAAAAAAAAAAACATTCAAAATAGGTTTATAAACATGCGGCCATTTTTATTTATTTATTTGTTTATTTATTTATTATTGTTATTATTATTTTTTTTTGATGGCAGTAATTGTTACCGCAGAACTCGTTTCGAAATATCGTCACCTCAGAACAACAGTGAGACATCTTATCTCAGAAATAACACTTAGATATCCTACTGTTGCTCTGAGGCAACGATAGCTCAAATGAACAAGTATTAAGATTTATGAAATCTTATGGCATGACACCGAAGTCAGGTTCCAAATCGTTTTAAGTAGTTGCATGCTGGATCTTTGTAATGAGCAGAAAGTGTCCTCAGACAATATTGACTCATCTAGATAAACGTCACTGTGTTTTTATTTGAAAAAGACAGGACTTATTTATTTTTTTCTGATTTCGGTTAATTTCTAAATTATTGTCCTTCAAATACTACCGAAAGTATGCTTACTACATTATTAAAAGTTTTATTTCGATTTTGAAATTTAAAATAACACTAAAAAAGAAAGTTAACTTACATCTTTTATGAATATTTTTAAAAAATATTTTTTTTATCGAAACATTTCAAGGAAAAAAAAAGAAATGCTGAGTTTTCAAGCGTGCTCAATTTTTGATAAAAGTAAAAACAAATAAAAATTAATGCTACAAGAATGACACTAAAATATAATTTTACAGTGCAAGAGCAATTTTTGTATGAAGTGTTATGTTTGGTAAAAGTAACCATCATACAGTATTCAAAGTAAACGATAAAATATGCATCCATTTTTCACTAAGAAATTACTAAGGAGTAGAAAAGAAATAAGAATTGTAATTCAATTTCATAAAACACACGAGTATTTCCTTTAATTTCAAGAAACAGAAATGTTTTTAATTACAATGTAAGCATACTTCTTATTTCAATTCTAAAAATTTAGCATCATATATGAAAAACTACTTTTCTGACGCTAAATTAAATTTTGATCCAACGCCAGCTGCTCCTTTGAAATAACCTCCAAATAATTAATGAATTTTGTTTAAAATATAATTAAAGATTTTCTCATTACTCTTTAAAGTAACTCTTTTCTCTCATCTTACATAATATAAATGTTTTTATTTAATTAAAATCTTAATTTATGTATCCAGGAACTTTCACTCATTTTTTGACGAAACTTACTGATAGTTTGTTCTAAGTATGATATCTTAAGAAAGTAATTTTAACTTCGCAATAAATTTCGTATAAATTACTGTTTCAATTACGAAATATGTAATAATAATAACTGTTTTAATATGTCCTACTATCGTTATGCTTTAAAATATAAGTTATTATTTTAAACAGTTTTAGGGAAAGAATTTTTACTAAAAAATTGAATTTGTTATACAATTTTCTTAAGCATGTTTAAGAGTATTCATAATTATTCGTAAAAGTAATTTTCATATGCGTGTATGTGTGATGGGAAATGTAAACTACACGTAAATTATATCCTTTTCGTTAATAATAAAGATAGAATAACTTGGTTCATCGTTCTCAGCATTATCCTATCAAATGAAGTGAAGGGAAGTTAATTATTACTAATACTTTGGTACATTTACACAAACTATTTCTCAAAGCTTTAAAAATGAAAATTTTGACGAAGAGGAAGTGTTATCCTCATTGCTTTGAGCGACAGAAATAATTTAACACGCAAAGGTTGAATATTTACATAAGGGCATTTATCTAGAATTACTAATGACATCTCTTTGTTTACTATCTTCCGTTACGTACTTATTACAGACATTTTTTAGACGACAAGAAAAGGACTAAGAAGCACGAAAGTACTTCATTTGTCTGACTATGACGATAGTATTGAATCTTAAACTGTGGTTTAGAAATAAATTCTAAACGACACGTTTTCGTTTATTAGCGTATTGAATGTAGATTCCTGTTCAGCATCGAGCCATGTAAGCGTAATTCTAAAAAAAAAAAATCCTTGTTATTATTTACCAGTGTTAAAAGAGCGCGCGTTCCGTCCTTTGTATGCGCCAGGAAAAATATTTCCCTTTCTCCTGTAAAGTAGCGATTATGTGACTTGCGTCAGTCTGGCTCTGGGGGACAGATTTGTGAACGATGAATATGGAGAGGGGGGATTAAAGCACAAATTGCACTGATATTTGTGATAAGAAAATTTATGTGTGATAAGAAAATTTATGTGTGATAAGAAAATCTATGTCTGATTAAAAATGCACTAATAAAGCTCAAAAGTTGGGAGTCTTTTCAGAAGAGGCAAATGTGATACGTATACTCTATATTACATAAAGTTGATTAATTAGTTTTAAAGTAGTTTTCAAAAAAAAAATCCAAAAATCGTTGAAAGTATAATACGGGTATATAGAAAAAAAATATATAGGGATAATTTTGAACCAAATTGCTTCTTCAAACAGCTAGCTGTTATATTGATCTTTTTAGGTTTTCTGAACGCATTAGCTTAAAGTGCCAAACTGGAAGTTAGCAAACGGGTTCTAAATGAAAGGAAAACAACGTAAAACCTATAAACCTTAGTTACAGTAAGAAAGGAAAACTGAGCTACTTTCTACTAACAAATGTATTCCCTTAACGGGCAAACTATTCACGCTAGTAAAATACTATTTTTGTTACAGATGTCTAGACACTATTGAATGTAACAAACTAAGTCAGAAATATCTGAATAGTATAAAGAAAACTGCTTGTCTGGATACTTTATTTTTTCAATACTTGTACGTAAACGCATATGCCATGCAAGTGCAAAAATCAGTAAGCTAATAGTCAATTGGCATTGGTGATTTCGAGAATAAAATTTTTCTTATCCTAAAATAGAAATCCATCAACTCATTGATCAGTTTTACAACTCTCTCAACAACCGGATTGTGAAAACAGAACCGTTTTATAATTTATTTAGTTTTAAATGATTCTGAAAAAAAAAAAAACTGTTATTAACTTTGAAATAACAGAATCAGAGGATATCGAAGTTAAAAAAAAAAGTTAAAAAGGGAGAAAAAATATTTGATGCAGATTGTCAATGTAATTCAGAAAGAACAGTGAATCTGAACAGGTAATCAAAATCCCTTGAACTTTCAATTGTTTGCTTTCATTAACGTGGGCTAATGGAGTTATTGGCAGTATATTTTTCAGAATGAACTACGATTGAGATGAAAAAAACTTGTAAAATATATCTTACAAAATCATGCTTCAGTATAGTTTTATAAAGTGAAAAAAAAAAAAAAAAAACTTCGAGATCCTGTAGACATATATAGAACATTTTTATAAGAAAACAATTTTTTAGTCTGATAATCATCTAAATATAGTCTATCGGATAGTTTTAAGAAATGCCTACTTGGCCAATTTTTTCAACTTGTTATTGACTATAGCAGTAGACAACAGTCCAATTATAAAGGAGCTGGATTGCAGAATTACATACAAGGCAAAATATTGTCCTTAAGAAGTTTTGATTTTCTTTCGCGAGCATTGAGTTTTGAAGCTTCGAACTACAAGAGTTAATTGACGATTAGAAGTATAAAGTTCTTACTATTAATCCATATCTTGCGTCTTTCTTAAATACGAATATATCTATCCACTGATATTCTGTTGTCTGATAATCTCTTAAATAATCGTTAATCCAATGATTCAAAGAAATGCAATTTACAACTTGACTCTCTTGGATGATAAATAGGCACAATAATTTATAGACCTAAAACTGGTGAAGTAAGTATTTTTTTGAACCACCGGATTCACAAGATTTAGGAAAGAATCGGAAAAATGAGTTGTAAATTGTGTAAATTTCTATATCACCGGATCTACGAGGTTTTGAAGACTATCAGAAAGAGTACTCGTAAAATGAGTAACTTTCTATATCTGTACTGATTCACGTGTCTTGGAAATTTTCTTTTTTTTTTCATTTTTATTTTTTTCTTGAACCAAAACGTCTTACATTTTTCCTCTTTAATGATGATGTGATTAATAAGAATATTTTGCGATTTCAAGAAAATGTACAACTTTCTAGAAATGACAAAACATTTTCAAACCATGGTTAAATAGTAGAAACCTGTTTAACATCTTGTATACCTATTGTGAATGAAAATGTGTTGTAAATATGTAATTTACGTTACTGGGTGTATGGAAATGGCAAAATGGAATTCGGAATGCATCCATTTTCTTGTGGTGGATTCTGGACTGTTGATGAAATAAAACTTAATTGTATCTCCAACTAAAAGCATCATTGTGCAAATCCAATGCAAAAAAGTTATAATTGGACCGTAAAAAAATAGATATTGCAAAAATAAAAATAAATAAAAAGCTTAAAAAGCCAATGTTCGTGAACGTTGCGAAACTTCATGTCTAAATGCGAACTAAAAACTGCGCCAAAAGGATGTTTTTTCAACCCACCCTAGTAAAACCCCTCAATAAAATCTCCCTTTTTGCTATACTGTGCCTTATTTTCAATCATGTATAAAGTAGCACATCATAATACATCGTCTGTGAAACATATGTGCTTGGTGCAGCGTATCCTTTTAAAGTGCATTAACCTCCACTCATTTGGGATGCTCATGTAATAACTCTGAATCTAGTTTGAGTCGTTACCTGATTATTTTATGTGGATGTAAAAAAAACCAGTATAATTTATAAGTAGGAGTACATAAATAAAATGTACATAATTAAATATTTTCTTGTGAAACATAAGTTGTACTCTTGATCAGCATTTCCTTACTCTCATTTGGTCGCTATAAGTTGATACTCATACAATTAATCTGAAAACTATTTTATGTCGTTTGCGGGTTGTTTTGTGTGGAAGTTAAAATAACTGGTTTAAATGAACGTAATGCAATATTTGGACAATTAAAAATGTTCAGGTTATAGGAAAGGATATTGATTTGAAAGAAGTTAAAACGTTTTGAACAGGAAAACTAGGAGCTAATGTATATTTATTGAGAGTTCGCAGAAAAAACTTTAAAACTACGTCTAATGGAAAATAAGAAGATGAATTAAAATTGTACGTTTCATGGTAAGATACTTAAAATTTCAGAAACAAAGGCTAACATTATGAGTTTTACGAGATAATTTTACTTTTATACTACATCATCACACTTTAATGATAGGCTATAATTTCTTTTCACGTTGCTTTCAAAGTGAAAAACTTAGCTCGTATTTATTTTATTTTATGGAAATAAAACAAAATAATGTTAATGCGTATAAAGAATTTTTGCTATCTCAAAACTTTTTAGTCACTTATTTTTTTTACTGGATCGACCTTTCTGAAATTAACCTATTAACAAAATGCCAACAGTGCTTTACTATATAAATATGCTACTATATAAAATTGCGATTTAATAATTTACTCTTGATTATATTATAGTTTCTCCCTAGTTTCTTAGCTTAAGTTTCCGATATTGTTAACTACCATAAGGTAACTTTTTTTACGGTTACAATATCCTCAACTTAAGCAGTACTTTGTACTAATGTAAAACATTTTTGTTATAAATTAAGAAAAAGAAAGAAATGTAAATTCTACAACTTCTTAACTGTTCAATACGAACATACAAAAGGTAAAGTACGGTAAAATTGCAGAAATGTGTGCAAGGCTTAAACGTTTAAATGAAAGTTATCTATCTCCTTCAAGTTTCCAAGAAAATATTTTAGATGCAAACCGAAATTAATTACATCTAAATAAAAATGACTTGTGTACACTGACTTCAAGATGTAAAATTACTACTTTAAAATGAAAACCAATGTATTGTTTGCATAGTTTGTTTAGTAGATTTTTTAAGTTTCAGTTTTACACAATGTTCATCATTTTAATTTTTTAAAAATCCAAACTTTTTTTACATGTATCATATTATACCATATGTAGACTTATTGATTGAAATGAGCATCCTTGGATTTACTTCCTGTTTGTCGTGTAACTTTTAAATTAAACTAGAAAAACTAGCAGCTTGTTTCTTATAGAGAAATAAAAAGTTATCCTTTTTCCTCTACCCCACTCCAAAACAAAATATTTCGAGTTGTTTTTCTTCGCAAAAGAAAAAAAGCAGTTTTGCAAACTCCCCGTATTTTGTAATGGAATCACTTCAAGTGTTGGAAAATCGTCAAAAAAGCTTTGCACAAATCGATGGTATTTTTGCTTTTTGTCCGCATCCTGCTTACTTGGCGAAAATTCCAACGAAATGTTTATAATTTCAGAAAAATATTCTAAACGAATGTTTCAAATAAATGACGGAAAGATTTCAGATACATGATTACACACTTTCCTGAAATGCGATTTAGTTCGAACGTTTTCGATGATATTTTTAAAAACAAATCAACTATTCCATATTCTAAGAGGCGCATACGGAAATCATTGCATTCTTAAAAGGGTACTTTAAAAATAAAATAAGAATAGTAAGCACAATTGAAGCAAAATTTGGAACATTACTACTTTTAAAAAGTCAAAAAAATAACTAAGTCATATTTCCTCAAAAAATTTGCGATAAACATGAAGACAAGTTTTACTTTCTTAAAACATTTATTTTTGGTACTCATGGGTGTCTATACCTCATTTATAAATGAATCCTTTCCTACTTAATTTATATGAAAAGTACGCAAGCTTCAACATGTTTTAAACATAAGGATTTTTTGTAACGTATACGGCACGTAGTATTTGTGTTTACATATGAAAGCTAATAAACTTCTTTGTACATGTAGTTTTTTAAAGTAAGTTAACAAAAATACACAATGATATAAATGCTTATAAAGCAATCAAATCTAGTTTGCTGTATTTTTTAATACAAAGACTGATTTTAAAATATGCATCAACAAGATTTTCTCCGCACGTATTTTTCAAATAGTTTCGTTTCATGATCGTTGACTATGATTTTTGACTTAAAAGCACGATTTTTTGAGAACATTCACCAACCTCAAATGTCTCATACGGTCATTACACAGCGAATTGAATCATTTTTAGAGGATTACAAAACAAAATTCTTAACCCATGAACACTTCCAATATTGAAAGTAGGATTCAATGCTCAAAACAAATAAAAGTGAAAATTTAAACATTTACAATCAATTAAAACACTTGAGAGAACCTGGAAGCGTTAAAGAATAATGAACTTATTAATTAAATTGTTTTGCAACTAGTATATATTATGTAAAATTCTTCGGGTACAAAACAGGTTATACTTTTTAATTTATGTGAATAAACTATTTATTTGAATATTTAGGCTAACAAAACGGGGAAAATCATTACATGGCATATCTCTTATCATAAATCAAAAGTTATTCATATACATGGAACCTCTATAAGTTCTAGGAACAGAGCGATGACTCTGGTAGCTTTTTTATGTTACTCTCAAAAGTACATATTTAGGAAATATGTTACATAGCGCAAATAGATCGTTATCCGTATTTCTCCAAAAATACCCTCACTTTAAATATTTATCTTGTGTGCCTGGTATCGTTTAAAAGTGTTCAAAGTCTATTTGACTTTCAATCTGACCCGATAGTGCTCTCTTTTGAAGCATGGAACAAACAAATTGTATGTCCAATTTGGTTTAAAATATAAGTTTTTGATTTAAATAGTAGCACAGTTCTAAAAACGCTGGTTAAAACCATACTATAAATAATGAACTTTTTAAAAAAAGGAGAATATGGTATTTTGTAAAACTTTAAATTTGCAACAGTGGCATAAAACGAATACATTCTGCCGTAGTATTTTATATTAAATTAAGGATTTTATTCATTAAACAGTTATTCTAAGTATTCTAATGGAACACAGTTTGTAGTAAATTTTATTTGTTTATTCCTTTCATTTTTCGTCTCTAATCAGTGATTTTTTGTAAAAAGTTTGCTTAAAATGGAGAATAAATGACATAACAGATAAATAAATTTGAAAACAATTTCTCAGATATTACGCCGATTTTTTTCCTTTAAAAATTAATTAAAGACGTTTTATTCAACTACATAAGTTTAAATAAAACTGCATACGGCATAAAAAAACTGAACATCTAGATTGTTATTAGAAAATAAAAACAAGCAAGGAGTTTATAACGAAAAATTTAAATATTTGTGTGAAAACATAAACTCTAAATTGAAAAGCAAAATGAGCATAAAAAAAACTGATTGTTAAACAAGAAGTTTTTTATGCCTATATACGCTCAAAGTACATGTAGAACGATATATCTGTTCTAATATTACACAAATAAAGAGATTCGTTTTCTTTTATTTTTTGTTAAATTAGCACATTTATTAATGTAGTTTGAAATAGAACATTGAAGAAGATATGTTCTCAGAATTTGAAAGTATTAATCGTTAAAATGTTATAAAACTATTGCTAAAGATATATTATGCAGCTGGCAAAAACAGTCACCGAAGCGATCGGGGACATTCAATTTCTTGTTGACACTACGTCAAAAAATCAAAATTCGATATTTAAAATTTCTTGTTTTCTACCTTTTACTTGTTGGAAAATATTTTTCTACAGTAATTAATCCCGCATGTCTAAAGCAGATTCACATTTTTAGTAAACAAGAAAACATTTTTTTACAGTCGAGGAGAAGGGGACAAAGAAGGCATATAAAATATTTATGTTTGTCTTTGTCTGTCTCTATACCCTCATAAATATATATAAATACCTTTCAATGCCTTATACGGGGGGCAGGTAGCGCATTCGAAAAGCCCGTGAAAATGTCAAAGCGGTAAGAAAAGGAAAAACATGTATGAAATTACGAAGGAAATTCTGCTAAAATAATTGTCCAAAAGAAAACACGCAGTTTGTAAATTTAATATAACGTAAAATTGAATTGCAAAATTTCATAAATATATATGCAAAAAAAAAAAAAAAAGAAAGAAAGAAAATCCAGGCGAATCAGAGAAACAGATATTAAATGTTAATTCTACTTAAATTAGATTACCAACTTTTGTCCCTTAACTATACCAAAAAGAACCTATTTTTATTTATTCTTGCCTGTACCGCAAGTCTGAACTTATAGCGCGTATTACAATCATACAGTTTTGAAATTGTGTTATGGAGCTGTAAAACTTTATATTGCTCTGCTGGATGCCCGGAGAGTACTTTAAAAATATTCCACACACTCCTTCTCAATTAGTACTGTCCCACCAAACTCAAGTTTCACGTATACGATGCATACATATTGAAGTTTCATAATTTTTACAATTACTTCTAAAAATGTCAAAGGGTGCAAAAATCTCCAACGGGCCGTTCAACCTGAGACAGATTTTACAATACACACAATTTCAATAAACACAAAATGAAAAACCTGATTACAATAAATTTACAATCAAACCTATATTAGGAGCGATTGAGTCCGGTTAATGCATGGTTAAATTGACACAAGAGGTTGAATGGGGTCGTTTCCAAAATTTTGAAAGTATTTTTTTTCTGAGAGAACATGCTTAAAAACATAGGATCTAAGTATTTTTTAAATAATTTGTTTAAGTTTAATTTTTTTTTAGAAAATTACTTCAATCGGTGCGTTTCCAATTATTTACATTTCTTGCCGATGACGTCAAAAATGATGAAATGCCATTCTGTGTTGCCATTCACAGAGCAAAATATTTAATTCGCATCTTTACTCACGTGTATTGGCAACGATATGGTTGATAGCAAGCGTAGAGCGCAATTTTAATTCGCTTCGTGATTATCATAACGTATAAACGCAATAGAAAGATGCCAAAGAGCATCATTTGTGACGTCATCAAGACCACGCCTTTTTTGCAAAATCGGACATTTAAAAAAATTAATTAAAACATAACTGTTGGGAAAATGAAAGAATTTTCTGGGTCCATGTTATTTATTTATTTTTTCTTATTGTATTAATTTCAGTGACTAAAAGTACTACTTTTGACTGAAGGAAAGAACCCCATTTTGGAAGTGTTTTCGAAAAACAGAATGCAGTTTTACGACTTTTTTAAGCTTTAAACAAATAAATATGTGAAATCAAATTTCAAAAATAGAAAAGCAAAAATTAAAAAAAAAGAAAAGAAAAATGCATGTATCTTTTCAAATTATTGCATCAATATGCACATTTTAAACAGCCTGCCTTAAAGCCGGTAACTTACTGCTTAAAACTGCAATAATACGATTTATATTTTAGAGCGTCCATTGTGCAATTTACGACTCAACAACAACCATGAATAAACTTGACTTCTCATATTCTATCCATTTTCAGAAATCAGATGGATGAATTATAAAGCATTATGTCAGACAATTACCGAGACGAAGGGCAAACATAACCAATCTTTCTCATCGTTCCTTTTATCAAGCACGCCGAACAACTCCGTTGTTATATCGTCCCTATCGGAAAGTACAACACGGTAGTGACAGCGCAACATAACACTTGGTCGCATTCTGATGAATCGCTCCCATCCCCTGTCAGAAACGATAAGCCGATTTGCAGCCAGACAAATAATGGCGTCTGATAATATCTTGGCTTTTCTTAGATATAATTTCTCAGTTTCTATAAGAGAGTGCATAATACTTAGAGGAAGCAAACACAGTCAGATACATATGAGCAAACTTGCATACATACAAGATAAATAAGTACATGATGTCAACATATATATTAATTCGCACTATAAGGCACACGATCGTATAATTTTTTTGTGTAAACAGCGCAAACATACCTTTGATTTTAGATCTTAAGTCCATTATCCACACATTTAAAGACAAGATTGAAAAGAGTATTAAACTCAAAAATCGACATCATGTTTAGTAACTACAGAAAACCAACGTAATTATAGCACAAATATACATATTACTTCATACGTATGTTTGGGGGTTTCAAAGAAACCCTTTTTCAATGCAAAAGTTGTGAGCTTTTGAATGTAAAAGAATCTGGTAAAATATCACAAATTTTACAGTCAAAAGATCACAACTTTTGCATAGAAAAAGAGATGCCTTGAAACACCACAATGTCTGCAGTGATCTGTAATTTTTTGCTGTAATTACGTTGGGTTGCTCCAGGTACTTCTCAGCACAACGGTATTTATTATTACCCCGTTTTGTGTTTTGTAGATGTGACCCATGCGAATATTTTTATATTGATGAAGGAAGACATTATGTGTATCAAGAAAAAAAGGTTTTACCACCATTACAGATGAATAAAAATAACTAAGGAATTTTCCATTGAAGCCTACTTAATTTCCGGGATGGTTTCATGAACTTTCTTCACCCGTTACCATTTCCAAATTTTTAGATGATTATCTTCTGATTGAAAGATGATCATGAGTACATATAGTACTAAATAACACACACATAATTATAAATCTAGGTAAAATAACAGTTTTATTTAGAGTACTGCTACTGCCAAAGAAAAATAAAGCGCAGCATCTGCATTTTTTTTTCTTTTTTGTTTCTTCCGAAAATTATGCATGAAAATAAGTCTTTTTTAAATGTCTTAACTCGTCATTTTAATTAGACACTGTCTATTACCTGGCTAAAGGTAAAATACAGATTATTTTGTAAGAATTACATATCACTTATTAAAGACGCATTTTTCCTGTCTTACAACCCTACTTTATAATTTTTCACTTTTCGATAATTATTTAATTATTTATTTTATTTTGAACCTTTCTTTATGATGCTTCATTCTCCAAATTCTTTTTTTTTTGTTGATACTTTTAAGGGGAAGTGGGCAAAAAAAAAAAAAAAAAAAAAAGACTTAAAAAGTTTATATGTGCTTTAATAAATTGCACTTTGCTAGAAAAAGCACGGAATTTTTGTTCAGTTAATACTTTCTTCATATGTATTTTAGTAGTACATTTTTTTCTCCTTAAAAATAGTTGAACTGGAAGAAATAGAAGAAAAGACGTTATAATACAAAGACACAAACATGATTCTTCAAAAGTTGGATGTTCTTACTAAAGTTAAAGCTAAGCGACTATCAAGTGTAAGACCTTCTCCTGAAATTGATTAAAGGAAGTTTTCCGTTTCTTTTACATTTCAAATAAAAGGAATTTCTTGGGATATTTCCCATTTCATCCTCAAAATGTGCTCCTGGTACTAAGTATCTCTAAATCTTTCGAAGATTTATTTCTCAAAGTTGAAATAAATTATCGGATTGTCAAGTAAAATGACAGTATGATAAATTGATCTAAGATATTAATGTATCCACGAATCTTAGTTTTAGTCTTACGTTGGATTACATTTCTCACATGGATCTTCACATTTAAAGAACATGTCTTGATAACAATCATAATTATGTGATATATGTGTCACAAAATAGAGATTTTAACTTAAGTTAATTACAATTAAATAATACTTAGTAAGTGTCTAAATAATTAATGAGAACAATACATTAACGGCTATATTATCGCAAAGATTGTGCCAAAAGGTAATAGACAATCGAGGGCAGATGCTTTGTTTCTTTTATAGTCCAGTTACATAAAAAAACCATTATTCTTTTATACTTAAATGCTGATGTATTCATGTAAATTTTAATGGCTAGATATTATGTCAACATTAGAGGTCATCCAAAGTCCTGTACCCTTTTTGGAACTAAATAAAAGATGAGGATAACGAAGCGTCCACGATTAAAATAGTAAAGTGGGTTATTCCATAGAAATGTCAACCTCAACCTCAGAAATTTTTTTTCCACAAACCCTTAATTGTGACCTATCACTTCATTCAGCATACTTTCTAGTACATACATCCAATAACAGTTTGCAAAAAATTTATTCGGTGTTTTTCTTTTGGCTCAAAACGGGCGAGGTTGTAGAAAAGGCTTTGGATGTGCAAAAAACATGCGTCTACGTTTTCTTGTGTAATGTAAAAAATTTTGCAAATTTTTAAAAGAACTATGTTTATTCTAAATGAATAGATATTGGCCCAATAAAATTGACTGTTCTTTTGCATGCATTATAAGATAAGTCTTTTAATTAGTTTGGTTATTTCACTGAAAATATTTACGTTACGTTAGTCACGAAAATGTACTAGTTTCTGCTTAAAAACTAAACCAGATGATTGAACCAAACAGCACTTTTTATTTTCTTACATCTGTGTCATATCTACTTAAAAAGAGCAAAATATTTATTTTAGTATCAGTAGATGTAAAATAATTAGTGTGACTAACGTAACATTTGAGCTGTGACTAACTTAACGGTTTGCGTGTGACTAACGTAACATTTTAAAAATCACTGCTAATATTTAAAATTTATTTAATTTAATGTAAATTTTCATGAACAATTTTGAATATGTCGGCATTCTATATTGATTAAAAATAAAAGGGTGAAAAATACCAGTAATATTACATTGTAGACCTTCTGTTTACTTAGAAAAATACTTTTTTGAAGGTCTTTATGAAGATACTTCCAATTTAAAGAATTATTAAAAAAGAAAAAAAAAAGTGAGTAAAGCAAAATGAGTACTCTGCTGAATGTGCATTCAACACAAGAATCCAAGCTTAAGAATTAAGATAATAGAAAAACATTCTTAACAAAGAAGAACGTCTCTATTTTTTAGAAAATACATCTCCACCTATTATTAAAATGAAGTAACGGCTGCTCGTCGTTGGAAAACATTTGAAGATGTTACATGATACAGTGACAATAAGCGCTGCTGTCATGTATTTCAGAAAATGCAAGAATGATTATTTAGAAATTCAAACATTTGCGGTGATATCTTCAATTAAAATGCATTCTGAAAAAACGTTCGAATATTTTTTTTTAATATTACATTTTAATTCAAAAAAATGCGCAACACTATTCGTTCGATGAATCAGTAAATCTTAAAATAATAATATGCCATTGAAAAGTACTACGGAGTTCATAACGATAACTAGTATATCACCAGAATACTAGAATTCGGTGAAACTATCAACTTGCATAAAGTTAATTTTTTTTTTAAAGATATATTTAGAATTTAATTAGCCCAAAATGATGTTATTCAGTTTGTAAAAGCAGTTTTTTTTTTCATTTGTTTATTTTTTTCGCACATTTAAATTGAGTTAATTGAACTGAATCCTTCCATTCAATTTCTTACACTAATATAAAAAAAAATAAAGAAAGAACCATAATGCAACACAAAGAAGGTTCCTAAAAAGTGTAAAAGTAATAAAAGAGCAAGAAATTAATTATAAAAAGTTTTTTATATGCATTCATTGCTTGTTATTCGATGGTTACGTTAGTCACGTTGCGTTAGTCACACACCGTTTTTCGTAAAAATACCATTAAGGGGCAAAAAAGATTCATCTGTAGCAAATCTGTAGTACATTTTTAAAAATAGATTGTTTACCTCTTACAGATATATCGGCCAATTTTAAATGCCTGCGAAAGTTTCAGAAAAATTTGCCTCGTAACATAAGCATTGTTTCTCAGGGTTGCAAAAATGTTACGTTATTCACGATGCCTTTTTTGGTGAAAAAACACCAACCAGCGCTTATTTTGCTTCAAATTCTTGGTAGAAAGGAAAAACAGTCACCTTGTACATTTTAAATCTGCATATTAAACCAAAACACATTTATTTTTACTCCCGGTGTAAGTAAAAAGAGTTTGAAAATCAGCTGCGAATGTTACGTTAGTCACTATGGAATGACCCATGTGCGACTGGTATACACAAAAAAAAAAAAATAAATAAAAACTCGATTTTTAGGTGACATTTTCACATAAATGTACATAAATATGTTTTCCAGCAAAAAACTAATGTAAGCTTCTAATTAGATGTGTGTCGTTCATGAATGGATGGGGATCTAAAAGAATGAATTGATAGGGATCTAACAATTTTAATGGTTACAAAAATTGCTCTGAAAAAACACTTGTTTCAGATAGTTTTTGGGTTAATTTTTACACCCATAAAATACAGGATTATTGCATATACACTACAACAGCAAGCGTATTTTCAGTTTTGTAAAATGTGGCATAATATTAATTAACTTTTTTTGAGTGCGCACCTCAAATTATGATTCTTTTTTTTTTCTTAAATTCGATTTTGTTTCTCTTTTAAAGTTTATTTCCAACCGATATTTGTAAAGAAATTAGCACAAGCAAAATCCTACATGTTAGCCAAAAAACAAACATGAAATGCATTTGTGCTATGTCTCCAAAATAACGCTATTGGTTTAGGTAAAAAGGCAGAGATAAAGGTATAGGCACTAAACACAGTAAGTCGATTTTCGGCAAAAAGTAATACTTGTACTTATTGCTGAATAAGAGTTGAGGTTCCTTGTACTTTCAAGTCATTAAACCTTTCTATGAGATCACGGTCATGATATATCGTCAGTGTACTAGCAAAATGTATTTAAGGAAACATTTTATTCCGTATGTATTCATTTATTTAAAATTGCCTGAAAATTAGCTTTGACGTCATTACAAGTGTTTGGTATATCTAAACGCAAACTCAGAGAACGAGTCAAATAGAGTGATTTCAAAACTTTTGAACTTGTCCGCATACGGATCAGAAATGGGAATCATATTACCTGAGCCAATGCAAACTGTTTGTCCAGTAAAAGGTTATAAAACAGTTATTCCTGCAATTTTAAGAGATTTACGAGCGGCTCCAGTCATACATGTTAGGGAAGCATAAAACGTACCAGCATAGTCAAGCAGAACTCGTTGTGTGTCATTTTAAATGTCTTTGTTGTCTAAAAGTTGTTGTGTCTTTCTTTTTTCTCAAATGTTTAATGTTTAACGGATCAGAAGGAGATAACCTGACCTTTAAAGTATCTTAAACATAGATTGTGGACTTTTTATATATAAATAAAACCATTGAATAGTTACTTCAATTACCTGTATATCAGGTTTCGTAACCAAATGGTTCGGTAGATTTTGTGTAAATAGATGCATAGTTCACTAGAGTTGTAAAGATACTGTCTTTTAACGAGTTATCGTTTATTATTTTATTTAGAATTACCGTAGATAGCCATGAAAAGCATAACTGGAATTTAATCTTCAATTGAAGAGTAATCAAGTTAAATCCTCAATATCACTGTGATGATATAGTTCAATTATTTTTATTTCATAGTTTCAAAACAAAAAAAAAAACATTTTTTTTTTTTTTTTAAATGAGGAACCTGCATGGATCGGGTAATTACGGAACGTTGATTGATTTGAATAGTCTACCACTTAAAACTCCTAAAAATCAACTCAGTTTTTAAAAAACTGACCTGCATTCTTCAAAATTACAGCTTAAAACTAGCTAAAAATGGAACGAAGCTCACGTGACACAAAAAGAGGAGGAGCATGCTCAACGTCAAGATTCAGTCTCCTGGTTACAATAGGACCGGTTCCGAAGGAGTCGAAACGAAGGGGATAGGAGTGCAGCGTGGTTTTCCATTGTTATTGTAAACGTAAGGTGCTCTTATTTTGATCTTCAGAAGAGAAAGAGGTGTATATCCTCGCTGAAATACCCACCCTCAACCCCCGAAATTCCGATAACAAGAAAATTGACTTTGAAGTGGACATCAATATTTTATTCACAAGTTACTTCAAAGTACAACTGTTTACACAATAAATTAAATACAACGCAATTATTTGCACCTCTTCATTTATTGGCGTAAGGTTTAT
Organism: Uloborus diversus; assembly: GCF_026930045.1. Taxonomy (NCBI): domain Eukaryota; kingdom Metazoa; phylum Arthropoda; class Arachnida; order Araneae; family Uloboridae; genus Uloborus; species Uloborus diversus. The sequence continues at coordinate 71,879,763 of NC_072732.1, read as the reverse complement.
TGAGACACCCCCCCCCCTCCCCTTTGAAAACCCGACACAAGAAAAATTCATTTTGAGCTGTACATCATTAACTAATTCAAAATAAAGTCACTTTAAAGTAAAATTTTAAAATTCATAAGTAAAACAAAAATGAAAGATTTATTTCTATATTTATAGATACCACTCAGAATTTTACAAACTAGACCAGTGCCAGTGACTGCAAGGTCCGACTAACTAAGAGTGGGGCGCAAGGCCTACAATGCTTTGGAAGTCCCTCTCCCACCCCCTATTCTATCACTTTAAGTCAACGCAAAATAATGTTAATTTACTTAAAACATGCTTTTTTTTTTCATTTTCACAAAAATACATGATTGTTAATGCTGTGCATAGGTTTTTTAAGATTCGGGGGCCCTTAGGAAGATGGACCCCAGGCCCAGGCCTATCAGGCCTGGCCTGGGGTCCATATAAGGCCACAGGCCTATTACGCCTGTGCCTTAATAAGGCCTGAATGACTGTCACAGCTAGCAAAAGATGCTGACATTCATAAAACAGTATTTGTGTTCATTAATAAGGCAGAGCAAATGAAGACTACTTTCCATTTTAGCCATGAAAAATAATGACGCTCAAAAAATAAATTAAGAAGCTATCAAAGAAATTGCTAATGCCAAAGTTAGGAAGATACCTCTCCCCGCATGGAATATGGGGGAACAAACCTTCTTAATTCAATACTTTAAAACATTAAGCAGATATCAACCGGACCGTTTTCTACCTTTGTCCGTCATATTTACGCGTTTTTTTTTCCTAATGGGGTTGTTTCAATCAGTAAAAAGTACTACTTTTAGTCACTGAAGCTTATAGAATGAAAAAGAAATAACACGGAGCCAGAAAAATCTTTCATTTTCAAAACGTTTAATTTTTAATTTTTCAAAATGTTCGATTTTTCAAACAAGGCGTGGTCTTATGACGTCACAAGTGATGAACTTTGGCACGCATTCCACTGGAGCTCTGAATGTTTACCCTTGCTGTCTAGCGCGTTTCCAAGTTATGATAATTCAGAAGTGAGTTAAATTTGAGCTCTGGCTAATGACATCAGTGAATGGCATTTTATCACTTGTGATGTCATGTGCAGAAGCGTTGAAAAGGAAATTGAATCTGCGCACCGATTAAAATAATTTTTAAGAATATTTAACTTTGTCAAAAAAATTAAAAAATGGTCAAATCCTGTTTTTTTAAGCATGCTCTTTCAGGAAAATATTTCTAAATTTCGGAAACGCAACCCTATTCTCTTAAAATCTTTTTTTTTTTTTTTTTACTTTTAGCCAGTTAAAATTTATATTATATATCTGAAAAATAACATGTAATGTGTTATATTAATTAATATTTATTATTTTTGTGCATTTAAATTCTTAGACCTGTTTTCAGATTGATTTAAATGCGTATTGAATTAGTTTTTGATTGCTTGTTTTTTATCTTGTATAGTGACATGTAACACATAAATATAATTTAGTTTTTTTTAACAGTATTCCTCTTTTCGAAAATTGTTTGTGAAAGCGAACACTTAATAAAGTTTCATTTACTAGTTTTTAAATATTTACTACCTATATAATTCAGATTGTTTCATTCATTAACAATTACAAAGACGTTCGTCTATTGTGCATTCAAGTTACAACGAACCAACTTCATTTCTCTGTTCGCATAAGGGACGGGGGGGGGGAGTAACATCACTTCTTCGTACTACCCATGTTTTGGACGCAGAAGTTAGAGCAGAGGAAAATAATACAAATTAAGAAATGAAAACTATATTAATATTTTTTGTAACTACTTTCAAATTTCGTACTTTTTAAAAATATGTTTTGAAGTAAAAAGGAAATATGATTTTAAATTAAAAATTTTTTGAAAATTTAATATTTCTTCAGTACGTTTCTTCCTTATTTTTATTGTTTGCTCCTCAAGTATTTTATTTATTTATTATTATTATAATTCATAAATTTTGCAGACTAAAGATGCAAATCATTCAAAAAATCCCTTCAATTTTTTAAATCTTAAAAATTACTCAAAATTCAAATCGAGACTTTTGATTTCAATAACTGTTTTGGATGCAAAAAGAGGAGTGAGAGATCAGGGATAGCTTTTATAAAACGCAAAACAATTTTATGTAATTAATATACAATTCTGTTAGTTTCTATAAAATAGTTTTTGCAACAGAACAGTGAAAAATACAATTTAGTTTTTTTTTTTCTCTCTCTTTTTTTAATAGTACTGATGGCATTGCACTATTATTATCTTTTCTTAGTACACTAAAAATATTTACATGTTGTGTACGATGCTGAATATTTGCAATGAGATACAATATAATACTTGCAGTTCGGCAGTTGATGCGTGGAGCCATCTTGAGAATGCTAGCGATGTTCTACACACGCACGTGCGTCCAGTGCCAGAAGGAGCGGGGAGCGGGAATGAATCTTGACGTCATCAGCGGAGATGGGGAAACTAAGGGGGCGGGGCTAATCGGGAGACTTTAAGAATTAATTAAAAAATAACTAGCAGCCCGAATGAACTGAAATTGGTGTCTATCGTTATAAAATAGCCTAAATTTTCATTTAAAAAAATAAAAATAAATGCATGCAGGTTCCTCATTCAATAATTATATTTTTTTTTGTAAACATTACATTTCGGTCTTTTGTTAACGAAAGTATAGTAACAACTGCGTGCCCTCTTACAATATCTCTACGTACCTTTAGAGAGACACTTCTCACATATTGGATAACACCTCTAGCCCCATTTGCACTGACATCGTTAAACATGGCATTATTTAGTGTATGTATAATTCCGATTACCTCCAAACCGTCAGTTTTTCCTGGGACAGTCTATGTACAGTTGGATTCAAACCATTCACAAAAAGCCATTCCAACTAGAGTTGTCCTTCTATACTTAAAGGTGGCGAAAATACCAATTAAAATCTATACCGTTGAAATCTGGATTCGGAAATAAATCGGTACCGCTATGAAAGGAAAACCGAATTGCACTAAAGCCGACATATTGTCAATTTCTTCACGAAATTCGTTGAACCAATGCCAAGTGCATCATTATACAGCAATGCTTGTATATCTTTTATATGCATAATAAGTCATGATCAATTAATTAAATGTTTTTCTGTGGATGGCGCTTCTTATACCCCCAGAGTAAAAAAAAAAAAAAAAAAAACTAATTTGTTATAATTCAATCCCTTTTTTAGCATGGAAAAATTGGTCCAAATCTATTAATGTTTTTCTAGGTGGCGTTAAACGCTTTATGTGTATAAAAAAATAAATAACTAAAGTTTTCTCTGAAAGTTTTGTTATTTTATCGAAAAATTGTTGCCAAAAACTACCAATCACTTTTCCACTTTTGGCTTCTCCCTTCAGCATTTTTTCCTTCTAATATCGACTGAATTTGATGGATTAAGCCTAAGCAGAAATGTCATAAATCACAGCGAAGGCGTTTACATTGAGTTTTAATCATCAAGTAAACGGAAAAATATAAAAAAACAAATGTTGTGTAAAAAGTGGATTTTTTATTCATTAGTGCTTTATCAAAGTATAAGAATTAGGGATTTATTGAGAAAATATTTAACATGTTGAGATTTAATAAATAAAACTGTCATATCAAACTCCTCTCAAGTTCAATTTACCACGTCAAGTAATATTGCAATATTTCCCACTATTCTTAAATTTGTGACTTTTATGTAACATTCCAAAGAAGAGACCTAGTATTTCCTCAAATGAATTGGACATTTTTGAATAATATTTAAATCCCCAGTTTTTCCTTCTGTGTTTTTTTTTTAATTACATTTGCAAACCGCTTGTACTATTTCATATATGCAGTGGTTGCTTTATCCTGATTATCCGTTATGTGTTTTATATTGTTTAAAATTAAGGAATATATTTTTCAGACATATTTCGAAATGAGAGAGAAATATTTCGCACATTGAAAAAACTTACGACAGTTTCAATCCGCATTGCAAAACATTAATATCACAGCTTACAACTCACCATGGCACATAACCTCAGAAATATGCGGAAAATGGGTCAGATGACACATACAACTAAATGAAAATATACAACGAATGCTCAGTAATGAAGCTAGAATAAAAACTAAATGTTAGTATGCAGCAATTAGAGAAGCTCTGGCCCATTTGGATGCTCGCTCATTCTTCTCTTGCTGAAAAGGCTGTAATTTTCTCGGATTCACAAGCAGCAATTATCGCCATTGCCAACTGAACTCAAGACCCTGGCTCTACGTCCGTGTTGCAGAGTAGATCCGTAATAAGAGGGTTGCGCGAAAAGCATAAGATGATAGTTTTACAATGGATCTCCTCGCATTGCGGTATACCTGGCAACGAAAAAACTAATGCGCTGGCCAAAAAGGGCTGTTCTGTCTATCATGCCCCATATACTAGCTATAAGTCTTATTTATCTATGAAAAAAATAAGCCTTTAAATTAAAATGACTCATGAGTCATCATTAAAAGATCGTATAAAAGTAAAACCGTGGAGAGAAAACCTTTTGAACATCCCTGATTGTCCACGAAGCAATGCTGTTGCTTCCTTTCGCATTGCGACTACGCACAATTGCTTGTATGTTCATCTTAGCAAACTTCGGATTGTGGATAGTCCTGCCTGTCCCCTCTGTCACAGTGGTGCAACGATGGATGCCGATCACCTGTCCGTCTGTTTAGCCCTATCACAGACCTGTATTTTCTCCCGTTATTGGGAGGCCAGGAACAATTTGAACTCTTGATTTTTATTTTTTTCTTGTGTTTGCCTGTTTTGTTTTGCGTTCAGTGTTTCTTTTCTTTCATTGTTTGCTTAAAATATTCCCCTTTGTTTTTCTCTCTGTATGGCGTGAGGACAATGTTTGTACCACATGCTGCATTTGGGAAAAAAAAGCGTGCAGTAGCTTTGGAAGGGGGAATTAGTTTCTTAAGATATCAAGTGTTCTCAATCTCCCCTACGTATACTAGAAAATAGTAAATCGTAAAAGACGTTTCTTATTTTATATGTTAAATGAAATCGATGAAATGAATGTCAAGTTTTCTAAAACTTCTTCTTAACGGCGATAATTTGAACCACACATAAAAGTTTCACTTGTACAGCAGCAAGTAACACCCACTTCTGAAAGCTTAGAGAATTCATGAAGAATACGGATAAAACGCAAATTTTCTCAGTCAGATATTTATGTTTCAAAGTAAGAAGTAAACTGGTAAAATTGGCTGCGTTATGTGTACAATACGCGAGCAAATAACCTACTCCATTTCTGATTATGCAAATAGCAATAAGTATGTTACCAACTAAATAGCGAAAATATCGTTAGTAAATATCCTATTATAAGCATCTCTTAACCTTCTTAGCTAGAGTATTTTTGGTTTACCTTGCTCCTATTTATTAGGTGGGCAGAAAAGAGAAAATTTTTGATAAGCAACTTGTAATAGCAAAAAAAAAAGTTGTGGATTGCCATCCTAAACATAGGAATTTAAAAAAAAAATAAATAATTTTTATGTCTTCAGATCGCGCAATGGCAGCAAAGTTTGGAAAAAGGGTAAAAAAAGGTCAATTTTCAAATATTTTAATGAAAAATTCAATGTAATATTTTTTGTTCTAACACCATTTAAATGCTTTCCTTTAATAGTCTTTTAATATGTATTTCAAAATATTTGCATTATTTTAATTTAAAGTTCGCGCATTAGCCGCAAATTTACGTGAAATTAATCAAAAATCGACATTTTTTGCTTATTTTGCACATTGCAGTATTTTTTCTTTTAGATCCCAGTCATAACTTCTTTTTACAATAAATGTGCAGTATACAGGTCTTTGCTGGAAATATAATCATATTTTGTTACTTAAACAACCCAAAATCAACCCAAGTAGGTGGTTGCACTTTGTGTTCCACCATGCAATTCCCAAGAAGAGTAGTTATTTACAGGATTATATATTTGTTAAGTAACTTACATTCACAATGACTACATTATTTTAAAGAGTGCTCTACGTTTAGATCAAGGATTGGTGTTGGTCTGTTGACTCAACTTTTTACATTGATGATCGCGAGTATAAATTTTTTCACATTAATATATATCTTGTCTCATACGAAAATACCCAACCTACCGACTCATTAACCAGTTTAATAACCCTTTCTACAGCCAGAGTGTAAAAGAGGAACATTAACTGAATAATTGATAAAGCTTCAACTCTTTTTGTATAATTATATATTATTAACTTTAATAGAACTCGGTCGGACGAAACAGAACTTTTAAAAACTGACTTAAAAGCATATTTGATGGATATTGTCATTCTAATACAGAAACGAAAGTGCAAAATTGATCTCGCTCTCACAAAACCAAGACCTATCAGTCATTAGCATTCCTTAACACGTGCTAACGGAGTACTAAGACTGTTTATTTTGCAAACTAAGCTACTAAGGTAGTAAATTATATCTTTAAAAATTTAGGTTCGATAAAATTAAAATTTAAGGAGAACAACCTTCCGTGAACCTGTACAGTTATTTAAAGTTACAAAATCTACAAGTCTGGTGTACGATAATCTTTTAAACATCATGGATGATCTCCGGTGATTCAAAGAAATACTTTGCCATTTTGAGAAATTGTTACTGACCATGGCAGTGGACTAGAAGAGAAATACAAGGGAATTGGATTGCACTGTGGTGTACGATATAACACAAAAGATTATTCATCAAGAAACGCTTCTATAGCCATAAGAGAATTCCTTTCATCAATATTAAGATTTGAAGCTTCGAACTATAACAGCCAAATCGATTGACCAACGTGTTTACTTACCTCCACTTCAGTGATGAAGTGGAAAACAAGGATATTTTATCACTTCTAGGAAAATTTAGGCAAAAGGCCTTTAGGATTGGCTTAAACTTAGGCAAAGGATTGTGAAACTGGTCAAGGAATTTGCAGGAATTCATTTGAGGTATTAAGACGCAAGAGATGGATCTATATGAAAATACTTTATGTTCGTCCACATCAGTGCAAAAACTGAGTCTATGTCCAACTTTAAGCCTTAATCGAAACGTAGAAACTTGTTTAAAATAATATAATTATTGTGAATTTAAGTTGCTTTACAAATACATAAGTCCTGTAAATAACTACTCTTCTTGGAATTGCAGGATGGAACACAGAGTGCAGTCACCTACTTAAAGTGGGTTCTGAATTGTTATTGGCATTAAACATATTTAAATTTACAGCAAAGAGCTGTATAGTGCACGTTTATTGTAAAAAAAAATAATAACTGGTATCTAAAACAAATACTGCAATGCGAAAAATAAGCTAAAAATGTCAATTTTTGGTTAGTCTCCTCGTAACTTTGTGGCTAATGCTCGAACTAAAAATTGCAAAAGAATGCAAATATTTTTAAAGGTATATGAAAATAGTATTAAAAGTAAGAATGTGTAAAGGGTTTTTGAACAAAAATTTTAAACATTTGGATTTTTAAAAAAATATTTGAAATTCGATCATTTTTTAACTTTTTTTTGAAACTTTGCTGCCTCTGCGAGATGTGAAGACATTAATAATATTTTTTTATTATTATTTTTCCCATGTTTAGGTTGGCAATATACAACCTTTTTTTGTTATTAGAAGTTGATTCTCGAAAATATGCTTCTTTTCTGCTCACCCTACTATTTACCCTTTAAAATATTCAATAATATCTCAAAAAAGTATTTAACCTTTAACATTTAACCATATAAAACTATCAGTCATATCTGAAAGCGAGCATTATTTTATTAAACATCTTATTTCAAACGGGTTTTAACACATTTCTCAAAATTTAAAAAATGTTGTTGACTATATACTGTTTACTAGAAAATGATGAGCTGCTAATATGCGTAATTTCTGCCAGAACGTATGTGGCAAAAATCAGAGAAGTTTCTGTCTAAAAATTAATAACCCTTCTGAATTAGACTGGAATCTAACTGAATAATTCAGAAACCTTTATACTGAAAGACAGTCATGTTTCTGCAATAAAGCAGGAACTTTCCAAATATTGAATTAATTTTTTAGTATAAGCTCGGTGCCTTCATAATTTACTAGAAAGTTTCCTGCATCAGTTCAGGCAATATGGCAGATGATAAACCGGAATTTCAAGCTGTTACCGAACAGCTTATTTGTCTGCAGTTCTTGCAAAGCTCCAGTATCAGGAGACTGTCGTTTCTCCTTGCTTGAGGTTAGTCAACCTGAGAGTGTCGTAATCGAGTTGAATGTCAAACACTTAATTAAGAAGTTGATTATAACTTCACACTATTAGGTACCTGAAAATTTTTCAATGAGAAGTCTACATTAATGTAATGTCAGTTTATTAAACCTTTTTGCAAAAATACTTGTTTTTCACAGGAGACTAATGGAAAACCGTGAAATCCCGGACCTTTACCTAAAAAAAATCAATTACATTTTGGAAATTTCTTATAGTCTAATTAGGGCCAACTAAGCCTCAACTACACTATAAAAACTACACTACAATATGAAAGCCCTATTGGCAAAAAATATTTTAAATTATATGGGCTCCACTCTAATTGGTTGTGAAAGAAAAATCACTTCAGATATATGTAAACGGTATTTAAATTATAAGTATCAGTTTGATTATCTTTTGTATCTCTGTAAAATATTTAGATATTGAAAAAATAATAAGTAAGTTGTTTTAAGTCTAAATGATAAATTCGCCCGTCAAGGTATGATGGGTGAAAATTGCTTCTTCATTTAAACGAAGAGATTGCTTGTTTCGTGATATTTTAGTAGCTGAAATTGTAACCCTAACTCCAGTGGATTAACCCTAAGCTGCATCAGGTAGCGTTCATTGTTGACCATTTTTTTTTCGTTTTTTCATTCCCTTAAAATTACACAGTCTTACAAGTAAAACTGTTAAGCTGCCGGATGAAGCTCAGCCTAGTCATTATAAAGCTTTTCCCTGCATGTTAAACGTTGCCAAAATATATTATCAAATTGTCATGCCGTAGCGCGAGTTTCATTGCTGAAGCACGTGGGTTACTCAATCATCGGCTATTATTTATATGAGGATATGTGTTGAGCTTTGATGGGATTATCAAGCTAAAAGGTATTGCTGCCAAGCGTTTTCAAGAGCATTGAACAAATTATATTTTACGAGGTTTTCATTAAAATTAGAAAATAGTTTTTTTCTCAATTGAGAATGTGAACTTAAGAAAAAAAAAGCAAAATAAAAGTTCATAATACTGTATGATGTTATTGCATATAATATTCCTCTCACGCTGTTGTTTAAAAACCTCAGGATTATGTTCTACGACAAACCGACGTTAAATAGTCGGTTTTATTGAAACTATTGTCAAACATTCTATTCACATAATAAATAGAATGTTTGACAACAGTTTCAGAAAATAAAATATCTTTGTAGAAATGAAATGAATTATTATTTCACCACAAATTGAAAACAAGAAGAAAATTATGTTATTAAGAACAATGTTACTGGGTCCTCGGTGGTCGAGTGGTATTGCTCAGCAACTGCTTGTAGGCAGAGAGGCGCGGGTTCGAATCCTGCCTACTGCCCTGTGTGTTCTTCTGATTCCCTTGTATTGTGATAATAGATTAAGAGCTGGCTACATAAAAAAAGTATTCATAAGGTACATTAAGAATTCCTGTATGGAGAGAAAGTACATACATAGGCAAGCATTTATCGCTTGGTCTGCCAGGGCGGGTAAGGGACCGGACGGGTTGGCGGGGGATTAAAGATCACCAATTTTCAACAGGAAAACTGCAGATTTCTGCATGAAAACTGCAGTTTTTCTGAAGGTAAAGCCTCAAATTGTTAAAATATCTGCACAATTCTCCAAAATTTCTGCAGGTGAAGAAAACGCAGCACATTTGGCTATTCCCGTTTAAAATTAGGTATTTTCGCGCAAAACAAAATATGGTACTGATTTGATTACACTAGTTACATTGATGTATTTAGGTACATGTATTTTAGTTACAGTTATGTCATGAGATTACGTATGTGTGCGTGTACGTTGTACACGTATATGGCAGTTTCTTCCTGTTTTTCAGAAAAAAGGGTGATCTTTATGAGGGAGGGGCATTTCGCACATTGCACTCTTAAACTTTGGGGGGGGGGGGGGTGCTTCCTTAGCTAAATCAGAGTGCGTCTGATTAAGCTATGGATTTTAGAAAAAAAAAATGCTGGAATGATTTTAAAGATGGCAGATGGCTAATCTTTTTTGCGCATAGTAATAATTGGACACTTTAGCCAGAGATTTCTCTCACCCCCCCCCCCAATGACGCCCACATCTAAACGTTGCATAGCAACCCCCTCCCCCTCCTCTTCCTCAAAAAAGCAAGACCCTCTAAAAGAGTGACTAAAAGCACGTTAAAAATCGGATTCAAAAATAAAAACAGCGCATTCTGCGTCATGCACCCCCCCCCCCCCTTTTCCCAGTTGTCGCCTCCATTTTTGGGCACAAATGCTCTTTAGCCATTATTATTGAAATACCGTGCTCGAATGTTTTTCAAGATGGGCGATAGCTGATCTCTACTACGTGTCTTAGTATTCAGAAAGAAAAGGATACCCCCCAAAAAATGATGCCACCCCCAAATTTTGAAGGGCAACCCCCCTAAAATAAGGAAACCCCAGGGAAATGAGAGTAAATTCACGTTTGAGGTCCACCGTGATTTCAACAGCACATTCTGAGTTATTCCCACCCCTTCCCTAGTTTTCGCCGCCACTTTGGGGCATTAATGCTCTTTAGCCATTATTATTGAAATAACGTGCTCGAATGTTTTTCGAGATGGCCAATGGCTGATCTTTACCACGTGTCTTAATATTCAGAAACATTTGGAAGGAGTTCCCTCCTCCCAGAAAATGGTGGCCCTCCCAAATTTTGCAGCGCCCCCCCCCCGAAATAAGGAAACCTAAGAAAAATGAGAGTAAGGTCACGTTCGAGAGCCGCCATGAAACTTTTCAACTGCGCATTTATCTTTGATAAATCGCCAACCCACCAAGGGTCTGATTATTGAATATGTCAACTAGGCGGTGGCGTAGCCCCCCCATGTTTTAGGGGCCCATAATGCCTGAAATTGTTTTAGCTAATGGTTAAGATTGCAAGGATTGACTACAGAGGATCCCCGAAAAAACATTTGACCTAGAGCCCCCTGATCTCTTTATCGGGCCCTGAACCCGCCCGGTCCCTTACCTGCCGTGGCAGACCAAGCAACAAATGCTTGGCTATGTATGTACTTTCTCTCCATATAGAAATTTTCAATGCACCTTATGAGTACTTTTTTGTGTAGCCAACTCTTGGTCTATAAGTCTGAATTGCGCTATCTGTCTTATGTGTCTGAGCAAAAGTCGGACTTCCACCTAAATGGTGCTCAGCCAACGGAAGCTGCTCATTCAGACTCAAAAATGGATTAACGCCTTTGTTATTCATCACCTTGGGTGCTCCAAGGGGCATGAGAAACAACAACAGCACAATGTTACTAACGCTTCGAAAGAAGATGTAGAACAAGAAAATGTGAATCTTATAATATTTTCTAAAAAGAAAACTTCAAACTGAGTGGGACAAAGACTAGGTTTGCTAGAACTCTGAGAATTTCAGAGACTGAAAGATTTTTCATTCGTTATTTATTTCCTTAATCTTAAAACTACTTTTAAAAAATGTTTCTTTCCAAGTTTGACGTAGCATTAAAATGATGTACATTTACAAACAGTTCTAAAGTAGTGAAAAAGTATTTCGCTGAAAGGGGAAAAAAAGACACGTTGCCTTTTCAAATCTTCTCACTTACACTCCTATTTTTCTGAAACATTCCATGCAGAATATTTATCGATAATGAGCCTTTTACGAATACTGAAGTATTTTCAAAAAGTCAAAAATGGAAATCTCCACGGTTCTGTGTGTCAGTCAAAAAAAAAGGAAGGAAAAATCACCACCGACGTCTGGAAAAACACGGAGAAAGCGTTAAAAAGGGGATAGGAAAAAAATAAAGCGTTCCGATCCGAAGGCCTTTTCGGAATTTCAAATTCACCATCTTGAATGAGGAATGGTACGAGAAAAGCCAGCCAAAAATGTAAAATTCATTGTAGGAAGGCAGCTGAATATTCGAATATTGCCTTCGAATTCATGATCCTCACCTCAACCTTGTATTCGACCCACCCGTTGAGGCCAGTGATAGAAACATACTAGCAACGATCCGTCAAAGTGATAAATAGCCTATCCGACATTGTTGGCCACAGTGGGAAGAATCGACTTTGTCAACCTATTTTGTACGCCATTCCTTAGCGAAAAATAAAGCAAAATAAAATATGGCCGGCAACATATCAGACAAAGAATACCCAAGTGTGAGAGCAATGTTGTTTTAAATTTATAAATGCATTCGTGAATCTCTCTCTTTTTAACTTTTGTTTTTGTTTTGGAAATAAATACCAATTTATAGATACGAGACATATCTGTAGACAAACAGTCAAACGTAATGCTAGTTTACCTCTAAAAATTTAATATATTAAGGTTTTTGTCTTTTCTTTTTTTTTTCTTGTTTCGTGCTCTTCCGTTAGTTATTTTAAGCTCTGAATATGTATTTGGGTATAGTAACGGTTTGAAATTTAAAAGTAGCATTTTTACTATCATAAATTTCTCATATCAAAAGTGCTTTGTCATTGAATATTTTTCTGTGAGTCGTGGGAATGTTATAAGCTTAAAGCAAAATGTGTGTTTACTTCATGTTAATAAAAGAAATATATCCTGAATTGCTCATGTGCCGTTATAAGGGACCACATGTGAAGAGACCTGGAGCACACATGGACAAGATTTTAAAAAGAGAGAGAGAGACAGAGAGAGAGAAACGAGGGCAATAATCCTATTTTAAAGATTTAAGAACTATTTGATACGAACATATACGTCAATACCAATTATAATCAAATGTCCATAATACACTGTGACACGTGAAATTGTAGAGTATTATATCTACAGGAAAACTTTGTTTTCCGAAATGCTTGACCCTGCTTACTGTCAAATTTTGAAGTTTGGTAAAATGTCCTGATAACAGGCTTGACAAAAAAAAAAAAAAAAAAACACTTTTAAAACTAAGTACTATAAATTGTAGTTTATTATTCATCGTATATCGCTAGTTTGTTAGAAGAGGGCCGCAATACAAAATTTGAATTTTTCTCTTTTTTTTGGCTTAAAGGGCTTCAAATGACGTTATTCTCCTTTAAAATAATGACAGATTTTTTGTTCTAATAATAATGACAAGAGAGCACAGCGAACTTACCTTTCTTAATGCAAATTGCCTTAAAAGTTCAACATTAATCGCTTCTCGTGTAAAATTTTATTTCTTTCGTATTGTGGCACTCTTCTTTCAAATGAATGATATATTGCTTTTAAGTTTCCTAAAGGTCATGCTAATATATTTTAAAAAAGGACCAAATTAAAATCTTATCAACAACTGTTTAGTAACACAAATAAATAAAAATAATATAATTAAAAAAATAATAAATTTATAAATTAACCCTGGAAAAACCAAAAGTATAAATATTTAGACATTTTCTAAGTATTATATTATCCTACTCCAATATTCATTATGTTCATAATTTCTTTTTCAGTTACCTTAGTGTTAACTTGATAATTATTTTTTATTGTTTCAGTTTAATTTAAAATAGTAACATTGTCATACTTCCTGATTGTTCATACAATGATTTGCAATAATTAAAGTAAAATTACTATTGGCTATCGATCATTGCAAATTTGAATTTGGCAGTCATTCTTTCCGATTTCTAGGCAGTCATTCCGATTATTAGAGTAGTCTAACAGCCATTGACATCTGAACTGCGCCAGTGTCGAGAATTCTTTAGTAATATCACTTTTAAAAGGAAGTAAATTGCTCTCCTAGTGGGTTCCTAGTCATCGCAGCCTTGAGGGCAAAGGAAGAACGAACTTCTAGGCGATGAGCAAACGAACTTTTTCTCAAAAGGAGTTACCTGCGAGCTAAAACATCCCCATTTAGCCATTTCTTATTGTAGGATCAAGCCTTCCTTTGAAAAAAATATTGATAGATAATGTCTTACAGTATCCTTCGATCGGTATTGCTATAACAAACTGAATTGAAGTCATTTTTTTATTCCTGTCAAACCGAGACCAAAAGCAGTTGCAGTTTTCTGCCTAACTACAAGACATAACTGCCATGGCTCTCGTTTGAAGCAAATAAGGATCTTAACTAATCCAACTTGGCCACTTTTCGATTCGGGAGGAAAAATGGACACGGACTATCTGCTTCATTGTGGAGCTGTTAGATGTTCTTTTAAAGAGACGAGATATTGGGAGGAATGATTATCCCCCCCCCCCTTGCGCAATGACTTTTTTCTTATGGTAAGCGTGCTAGTGTTCTGTTTCATCTTTTCAGTTCTCTGCTATTTTTTGACTAGCCATTTTAAAGAAAAAAAAGAAAAAAAATATTATTTTTTCAACATGTGTGACACAACAGGGCTGAAATTACATTTATTATAGGCTAAAACAAATAATTTGTCCCCACAGAAACACAAAATGGTTTTTTGCTCTAAAAGTGTTGCCAAGAGAAAGGACTGTTAATGCAATTACTAGATAATTTTTCAAGATCATTTTTTTCTTCAAGTTATCATAGTAAAACATACAATGTTAACATATACACCTGGTTTCCCTGTATAAACTTAGCTTTCAACTTTGTTTATTATAAAGCTCAATTGCTTGAACTTTCTCGATGAAAATATTTAAGTATATGGTGATGAGTCACACACGGTATTAAGTACAGTCGAGCCCGCTCAAAGGAATTGCCCATTTTACATGAAAAAAATACTCTAATAAGCGGGATATTCCATTAAACGGGATTAAAATATTAGACATTAACGGTTCTGTGCATTGAAAATGTAGACAAGCCCCTACGAGTGACTTTTCGATCAAATTTTGTATATTCATAACAAAAATTGAAATAAACATGACAATGGATTACGTCATTCAGAGAAAAACATATCTGGTTTTAGTATTGTAGAATATATAATGTATAATACCTATGAAAAAATGTCTACAAATATTTTTAATGAGTTAAAAATTGACCTACTGAAAATTTTATATTATGTTGCATATAACATTTTTGCCACTATTCCATCATTTATATATTACTTGTGAGCTCCGACCCCTGCTCGTTAATGCTCGCCAACCACCGGATAAGATGATGCAGTCCCATAAAGATCGCTGCATGATCTTAGTTCTCTGGGCTGTATCACTGGTGACTAAAGTTTTTTAGTCTAGCCATAATGACTCTTCTCAACTCTGTAATACAAAAACTACAAAATGGGATAGATGATTCTTATGTTAACCAATAGGCGCTGGTAAACAAAAGTATGTTACGATCAAGCGTCATAGCGTCATTTAATCGGATATTTTGAAAACAAGAGAAAAAGTGAAATTAAGAGAAATATTTACATACATTACGAAATATAAGTTTACTTTTTCAAAATTAAAATGATTCAGACATTGAAAATAAAATTTATCGCTACAATTGCCAAATACGCTATACGTTGAGTCACATTAGCTTTATCTTCTAGTGACATTTTTAACTACAATTATTGGGCGATTCGCAAGCATTGCCATGAGTGATGTGTTCGATGAGTTGCATTGAGGTCTTTAGCTTCAACCGTACTGGTTTTATCAATCTTCAGTTTAAACAACTATTTTTTTTTCCATTTAATCTCTAAATAAAATAAAAATAGTAATATATCCTCATTATTTTAATTCACCAAAGAGTCAAAACACCTAACAGTATCAAGGATTCAAACCACTTGGATAAATTTTAGTTTTTTTTTTTTTAATAATAGAAATAAGAGTAAGCAAGATAAGCTAAAAAAATAACAAAAAAAAAAAAAAAAACTTTGACCATTTTTGCATGCATTTTATCTGAATTTGAGGGAAAGCGTTAAGCGTAAAATATAGTATCACACCTTTTCATGTACAAACTTTAATTTTAAATATTGTGGCAATCAATATTTAATTATCAATATATTACAAGTAGTACCATATATTATTAAAATTGAAGCAAGAAAAACAATAAATAATTTACCGTATCTGAAGTACATGCAAATACTAGGTTCCCGACGTAAAATTACGATAAATTAAATTATTTAATAACAAAAGATTGTTGACTAACGATTAAAAAATGAAAGTTTTATTTAATACGAATATCGATGGAAGAAAAGAGAAAAAGAACAAATAGATTCAAATTCGAAATACTTGTAAAATATTTTTCAAGGATTGTTTCAAATAATTGAAAAAATTAAAGCACTATGTACTTGAAAATAACCAATCAACAATACAAAGAAAAATATCTTTACCGGCCTAAATAAACTAATTGGTCCTGAAAAGAAATGTGTCAAAAGTGTCTTGTTCAAAAACGCTTCAAATCCTACATACTATCTACACATTGTTGAAAATATCTTGTTAAAGCGAAATCCTCAAAGGAATTGAAAACTTATTATGCTTGGCTCTGGACTCTACCGTGACTGAAATGCTCAATTTTGCAATCAATATTCAACAATCTTAGATCCTTGTCGGCAGATAATAATTTGCTTCAGGGGAAATTTCTTCTTAAAAAGACTAGAGTATAAATTGCGTAGAAATGATTCAAAAATGCGTTGCATACCTATTTTATAAAACTGATTTGAGTGTGCGTTGTGCTTTTATTACATATGCATTCCGGCGATTTGTTCAGCAGAGGATTTTACAAAATATATATTCAAAGTTTTTTTCCATTTACTTTTTTATCATTTTAGCTATGCGTATTTCAAGATTTAAAATGTATTACTTTTTGTGCCTTATATTTTTAATGTTATTGATTACTCACATAATGATGACAAAATTGCGGCACAAAGCATTTTTGAAGTTTTACTAAAACAGCTTTCTATTTTCCTTACATTTTCAAATCACAATATTGTTTAGAAGAAAAATTATATTTTTTTCTTCTTAAAAAATAATTTTGTTTACTTTGTTAAGAATTTAAATTTTAATTAATTTCAGTCAAGTGTATCATGTTTATTCAATATTTGTTCAAGCTGAGATGGTTACAACTGCATACCCTCCAACTGTTTCAGAATTGCTGTAATTATAACTTAAATACATGCATTAAGAATCAAAATATAGAAATGATGAAAAAAGCTTGTAAATGCCGACCTTTTAAAATTATTTGTTACTTGACAAAGGCCATACCTTAAAAGTTTTTTTATTAAACTGCTCATTTCAAGCTCTTAAACTTGAACTTTGAGCTAGATTCAAAATACATCATACATTCTTTTTTTCAGACATTAAATTGTTTTCAAATTTTAATTTTTGTGAGTTTAAAAAGAGAAAATATACTTATGTACATGATTTTGGCTAATTTCTGACAGATGTATTATTTTATACATTTTTTAATTCATCTTTTCATGAAATACTGTATCCTAATTTTATTAAACTGATATATTTATGTTCCCTGTAACCAATAAAGTTATATTCTTCAAGTATTTTCATTACCTGAGTGCAAAAAAAAAAAAAAAAAAAAAAAAAAAGAAAGAAAGAAAAAGAAACACAGTACAAACAGTCAAGTATGTTTAAGTAAGTAAACCAGATTATATTAAAAAAATGACTCTTTTTACTTTTGAGCGTTTAAGTAACCACATTCTTTTAGCTTAAACTTCATTACTTAAAGCAAATAAAGCAATGAAATAACGTAAAAGTATTACGTAAAATACTTCTTTTATAAACCCATTTATTAATTTATTGAACCTACATATCACTCAAACGTAAATACTGATGTAATTGTACGGATTGTATTTAAATTATAGTTAAAAATATTTCTATTCAAAACTTTCAAAAGATGTTTTCTCAAAGTCTTCACCTACTGTGCCGACATTAAAACATAAGATCTTTTACAATGAGTGTCCATTACACAACATTCCACAATTAACGAAAACTGCGGGAGTGTAACAAGAACAATAATAAAACGTGCATGTTAGCGAGAGAAAAAAAAAACGCAAGCAGGTACTCTTGAGATTTTAACAGACTTTTTTTGTCTTTAAAGTTTTTTTTATGATGGTTGATTGAAACAAATGGTGGCCATTACCTTAAGTGTTTGCTGTGCTTCAGGAGGCGTTCTTGGCTCATTGTGCCATGTATAACACAAATGAGGCAACTTGTCTTTATAGCTGGAGCGTAAATAATTTTTTGGAAGACAAGAAAAAAATTAAAAACGTAAGTTCTAACTCTTTTCTTAATATATGTTCTCATCTGCATAAAATAATCTTGAATTTAAATGAACGATAGCAATTTTTTTTTTTCTTGCTTCCGTTGAGCATTCAAGTTTAGGTTCAAGTTTTTGAAGTGAATGTAATTTAGTTTTTGAAATTTTATTGCTTCTTTCATTCTTTTTTATTGCCTTTACCCAAGCAACTATTATTTTTTAAGATTATTTTAGTAAATCGAAATGGTTCATTTCCTAAAAACACACTGAGTTTTTCCGAGAAAAAAAAGTGAGGGTAGTTTTAATATTTATGCTCGTATTTGAAATTGGGGATTTACTACCTCAGACGAAGAATTGAAAATCTTAAACGGAGTCATTGGTTCAGGTAAGAATATCGCTGTTGTTATGTAAGAGCAATAAAACGGATACAGATGTATCATGAACAGAATAATTATGAACATGACTTCAGTGTAATTATAAACATATAAATATATTTTAGTGAGAACTTTAAAGTAACATGTAAAGTAGTTTTTAAGAAAAAGGAACATACGTTTTTTAAAAACTGATGTTTTGAAAAAACCATGTTTAAAAAGTGTACGCGCAATTAACTGCAGTCCTGTCCAATTAATATATAAGTTGAGGTTAATTTCAATCTACATCCAAACGTGAATTTGGTGCGATTGAAAACTATTGATTTAAATATTCTGAGCATATAAAAACTAAAAGAAATATTTTTTTATGAAGTTAAAGTACCAGTTCCCCCATATCTCACTTTCGAACTTAAAAAAGTGTTTAGCACAATAAATTCAAATGAATTATTTAATATATGATTATTCCGTAACATAAATGTTAGGGAAAACAACAAATTTTTTTAATGACCTAATGTGAGGAATCGAAATCAGGTGGTATACAAGAACACATGAGTATACACACTAGTGCATTCGAAACTTAAATACATAATCACGAAAGAACAAAATCGCAAAAATCTTGTTATTTTTTATCAATAGCACAAAAGAAAAAAAAAAATAACTTCACCTTAAAATGTTTTATTGTCGTACGATATATTTTCAACAACAAAAATGATTCACAATATCAGATAAAATATTCCCTCTCCTCCAAAGTCCAAAACAATTCCGATAACAGACGTTTATCCATTGACTGCTAAAAACCGTCATTTATGTCAAGTGCGTAATACGTGAAATAATATATTGCCCAATAAACTTGACTTCCACAAGCCCCCAAAGATTTTCCTAAAAGAGATATTACGTGCAAAGTAGATGTTTGCAGCTAAAGAGATAATTGCTGACGATAAGGAGTTATTCACAGAGTATAAAAAGTTACGTTTCTCAAAAGTTTTACAAAATAGGCTTGACAACTGCAAATGAGATGACATATTAATTTGTAAAAGAGCTAAATACTAAATAGTAGATAATTAGAAAAGAAAAAAATCATGGGCTTTTCTTTCAATTTTTGGTTTCTTAAACAATGAGTTCATCTAGAAATACACGAGACTATTTTCTCCCTTTCAAAAAAATGTTCTTAATATTTTGGTAGATTTTTTTTTCTCCTAATAAGAATTAGCTTATTTCAAAATCTGATTTAAAAAGAGCAACTAATATTGTTCAAAAGTCTAGTTAGAGGGTCATTCCAGGTCATCTTGGCAATTATGATACCTCGACGCATTTAAGAAACTCTCTTTTTAAACGTACCTAAACCATTGAATTTTAGATAGCCCTAAAAAAATAGAACATTTGGAGCAAAAAACAAAGATGAATAAATAAACAAAAAATCTTTGAAACCTAAAAAGGAACAAAGATCCTATCAGGAATTCTCTATAAAAAGTGGCCCTTCGTAATTTTTTTTGTAACCGAATCAGCTTCTTCATTATAACGTTACTACATTTCTCTAAGAGATGCTGTATCGGGAACTAAAACATTTTTTGAAACTCTAATTTCCTATCGAATGTTTAGTAATAATGCTGATTTTTTTATACAGTGTAGATAATTTAGTAGTTTTTCAAAGCTTGGAATTAAGGATTGACATTGATGACGATAACAAATAATGGCGACAATAAATGATATGGTCTTTCGTGATTTCTAAGAGACTGATTTGAAAGATTAGACATTTATTTCTTCTCTATATATGTTTGATTTTCTATAGAATTTCAGAGATGTACCGTCCCGTAGGTATTTGTTGAAAATTTTTGGCAACTAAAGAATAAAATGCTTTTTAGCCTACTTTCCCAGTAAAAGTCAGAAAAAGAAGAAAAAAGCATGAAAGAAGGCTTAATGCATCTTAAAAATTTCCCGAAAAACAAAAAAAAAGTCAAAAATAAATAAAATAATTAAATAAATATCGAAAAATTAAAAATTGGAAAGTAGGGTATTGAGATGGGGGAAAATGTCTGTCGGTCTGTCTGTCTGTCGGTCTGTCTGTCTGTCCCCCCCTAATAACTTTTGAATAAATAGTCCGATTCGAACAAACTTTTTTTTGTTCGAAAGATCTCGGCAAGGACACCTCATTCCCATATTTCCCTTTTTGGTTTGAACTATTTTTTGTTCAATTTTGAACAGTTCAAAAAAACTTAACATTAGCTCCTACGGGGAAATTCAAGGCAATTCCGAACTGTGAGGCGAATTTGCTTCAAACAAACTTTGTAGGAAAAAGCTTTTGATGAAAAACTTGTACATAAAATATCGTTTTGATTTGAACAATTTTCTGTTCAATTTTGAACAGTTCAAATCCCTTAACATTAGCGCCTACGGGGAAACTGAAAGTCAATGTAGATTCCGTACTTGAAGGCGGATTTACTTCAAACAAATTTTGTTGGAAATAGCTCTTGACGCCGAACTCCAGACTCCGACTCCGAGAATTTAGGGGCACCTGAATCCGAATCCGACTCCTGTGCCCGACAATTAATCGGACTCCGACTCCCCGACTTCGACTTTGACTTCCTAGCTTTGGCAAAAATTTATACACGGATAAATGACTGACTCCAATTCTTGGATATTCGACTCCGACTCCTTCATCCCAAAATTAGATTGACTCCGACTCCGACGCTATTGTTTTAACTGTGAAATAATTATTGCTGATGTGATTTGTTTTTATTTTAACGCTAAAGTTTTTATTTAGGTATTCAGTTTTCGGTGAATAAACTCGAAGTCATTTATGTTTCTACATAAAGATACGCGCAGACGATTTTTTTTTTTTTTTTTTTGGACAATGAAAAGTATTTCTTTACGTTGACATTTTATTGTTTTTATTTATCTTGATAAGTGCATTAATTCATTTAAAAAATTATTTTTCGCAACAGGGGAAAAAGAAACGATTTTTTTTTGATAGGATGTATTTATTTTAATGAGCTTATTAATTTTTATTATTTTTTTTCGTTTTGAAAGCTGTTGAAGATTTTTTTTTAAATGGAAAAAAGTGTATTAGCTGCTTTGTTTAAAAGTTGCTGCTATTTTATTTGTTCGTTTTGTTTTGTTTTGTTTTTTTTTTTTTTTTTCTTTTTTTATGCATCTAACTTTTTTAGATGAGTGAGGAATATTTTACTCCTAGAAAGTAGCTTAAAATATTGGAAAAATATGTTTGAAACAATTTGCGATTTTAGCTATTTTGAGAACATTGATCAGGTACTAGAAAGTAGTATGGGTATACGGGAAAGTAGGCTCGTCTAGTTCTAGACAGAACTTCTTGTTATGTTTTTAATTATGTGAATAATCATTATATGTTTACATGTAAAGCTACAAGTTTCCAAGCGAATACTTTAAGAAGCAGAATTTATTTAAATCCTTGCATACACTCATGTCCAAAACTAAGGTCACAAACATGTTGTGGAAGAGAATATTCAACGCGTGAACCTCGAAGGCTCCCGATGAAATCCTATTGACCACGTTTCGGTTGGTATAGGGGAAGAGTCAATTTACAGCGTAATCCTCTTCCTAATACCATCCGAGAGTTAAAAACCGCGCTGTTGAAAAAAAATGGGCTTTGATGCATTAAGCATTTATTATCACCCTCGTGAAGAGTGTGAAATATCGATGTAAAGCTGGAACAGCAGTGCACGGTGGTCATACTCCATATTAGACAGATATTATCATAATATCTCTGATCAACAATTTAACACTGTTAACCTTTAAGAACACGGACAGTTTGAAATAACATAAGAACGCGGGTGGCATACTCCGTACGCCAACATTTTTCAATGCTTAACTATCAATTTTTAAAGACTTTCGTATTTAATACAATGTCTAGCAATGTTATAGATGAAGCAAAGATGTAATTGAACGAACAGACGAACACAATTAAAATGATTATGATCCCAATATAGTAGGGTAGACCGGGGCAAGTTTACGCAGTGCCCTTTATTCAAAATGAGTTATAACTGGAAAGCCAACAGTCATAACAGATTGATGCTGCTCCCTAGCAAAAGTTCTCAAAGTTTTTGAGCATCAGTCGAGCTTCAGTATAGCATGCAGAAGGAATAATCTGTTTTCTACCAATCGAGTAATTTTTGAATGGAACGTTTTGAAGCTTATTGTGAATAAATAATACTTATTTAAGAAAGAACAAATATGTAAGAATTGGCGAATTTTATCCTTTTTTTGAGAATCGTATTTGTATGAACTGAAATGTTGTTAAATATTTTTGCACTTCAAAAATAGATCCAAACTTCGAGACAGGGCACGTTTACGCTTTGACGTCTAAGCACCTGTAAGCACGTTCTTACTGTGTCTTACTTCTTAACGTTCCCCGATTTTTTTTTTTTTTTTTTTGCTCCGAAATGTCTCGAAACCTTTTAGCATTTTCAGGCTATGTAGTTTTGAAAAACACCATTTAATTTTTAATTGAGTTACAAGTCTAAAAACAATGGTGGGTTACAAAGGACCTCAAAATTTGCAAATCCCAAGCAAACTAAAATGTAAAGTGCTTATCTACTGTTTATCTAATCAAGAATGGTGCATAACTTTAAACCTGTGCTCTTATATGTTTTGTTTTTGATGTTTCGCATATCCGTATACCTCACATGAAGAACACATATATTTCCATAATCTAGTTTCGATGAAAGCTGCAACGTATGTGTAACTGAGCAAAAGCAGTAAAACGCGGCTTTCATGAAAACATATTCGCTGCTTTACGAAAAAAGCCGTAACGCATTAGTATAATCAAACTATTGCATTCCCGGCAATACTTTTATATCAAAAGAACGTAATAATGTCTAACGTAGATGGTTCCTGAAAGATATTGTATGCAAATGAGGGAAAATTTATTTGTTCGCGTATGTTCAGCAACATAAGATGTCGTTACGGGTTTCGGAGGGAAAATATTAAAAAATGATGAGCTCATAAAACGCAGAGTTGCAGCAACTGGAACATTTGCATCATTGCATATGACATATTTATCGATTTTCGGTTTGCATTTTATGTTTTCAATTTATTTTCATGAGAACGAAATTCAATTGAACTGTTTTGAGCTTGCATTCCTTATTTTGTTTTATTAATTTTACAGAAAACACATTAAATGGGGCAGTTAAAATATTGTGTAGAAAATGCTGCAGCTATATATTTTTTTTAAATCAATTTTGAAGATAATGCTGGAGTATTATATTTGTGTAAAAGTTTTTGAAATAAAAATAATTTAATGTACAGCCTTTTTTTGTTCGTTTATGAGTGTAAAAATACTGCGAAATTTTGCTTAAAAATTTACTAAGTGTCTTTGAAATTCGCAGAGGCGTATTGATATCCTTTAATCATTTACCATGATTGAAGACATTTAACTGCTCATATATGCCTAATGTCACTATTTAGGTGTTAAGCTTTTACTAGTTGCCACTAAGGGGCAATTGTCTTTCTAGTGCCATGATATGCGAACGCTTTCGAATTAATTTAGTGCGCCCCAATTAAATAATAATAATAAAAAAGCACGTTAGATTTTGTCTCGTAACCTAAAGTTTCTAATATCATTTACCATAGGAAACTATACATGATATGATGAAAAATTGTACTGGCAAGAACATGAGAGAAAATTAAGGTACAATAGACTCCCGATTATCCACGGATTTGTGTGCCACGGATAATAAAAACCGCGGGAAAAAAAGTGTTCTCAAAAAGTGTATTGATGCATAATACTTCATACAAAAAATGAAAATATATATAATACAATAAAAATGCTTTGTATTTTTACCCAACAGAACATAACATCAGTTGTATGTACGATGAAGAAATCGCAATAAATAAAACAAAAACAACTGAATTTTCATTTACCAATAAACAGACATTGGCGTTTACTTTTTGCTACGGAAATACATGCTCCTGATTAATAAATGACTCACGAATAAAACTCTCGTGGATAATTGGGAGTTTACAGTGATCTCCTTTATTAATTTATCTTTTTTTTTTTTTGCTTATTTAAACTATGGAATGCTCTGTACCCCAGTAGATATTTCTAACGTGTGGTTTAGAACTGTAGTACACTTTATTATTCCTGTGCTAATGTTGTTTATAATGTTTGACTACACAGAAGGCTCTGAAAAAATTGTTTGATCGCCCCCTCCCTTTAGTATCCTAATTGGGCACTGCAATATTATAATTACTAATTTCTAACTCGCCACAGGTCACACGAAGCAATACATGCAAGGCTAGAACTCACTAATTAACCCTAACTCGTTCAAGCGTGGTTACTAAACTTACCACGTATTAACTCCATCTAGGAACGTTTTCTGAAGTAATTGGACTTTAGACAGACAATTGGGCAAACTGGAAGTAATATTTATTTTAGAAGCCTATCCTAGATTTTAAAATGAACATTTAAAAAAAAAAAAAAAAAAAAAAAAAACTCAATTTGGGAATATACATCAGCCCTAGTCTTAAAAAACGAGTGGTGTTCCAATTTCGATTTAGTGCTCAAAATACATCTAAATTCAGTTCTAAAACATGTTCTACCTTGTGCATTTTATCTGTGATTTGTAAACTTTATTAGTGCAAGATTTATTTTTTATTGGAACCGCAACCGCGAGTAGCAAACTATTTTACAGAAAAAAAAGCATTCTTCAAAACCTTTTTTTTTCTGCCTCCCGTAATGAAATTAATAATATTTTGGGGTTTATAACATTTAAAAAGGAAGTAATAATTTGATTATTTAATGTATCATTCTTTAAATAATGTATTTTAATGGTGTACAATTTATGTCTAAGAGTAAAATTTGAGCATACAATGGGTTCATGTCATACGTCTTTTTTATTTACAAAAAGCCGAACTTCCAATCTTGATAAAAAAATTCGTTTCGCAAAAAATACTGAATACTGTATGCACTTAAATTCTCAAGACATATAACTATCTTTTCTCAGATATTAAACATTAATTAATATTTTGCAATGCTCAGGGACTGCTCAAGGACCCACTGTACTCCGTTTGATGGTTGATGTAACATTCTGCAAGGTACTAAAACTTTATATCTCAATTATCCTCTAGACTTCAAGTCCACTTATCGGAAACTTTCTTTGAAATTTTAATCAGCGCTGTCAAAAATCTTTTTGACACACATTGGAATAAGACATTAGACTTTTTAATGCACTTACTTTTCCCTCTCAACATCTCGATTTAATGCCTGAATTCATACGCGCATCCAAGAAGTAGCAATTTCAGCTCGATAAAAATCAAACTGGGAGCCGAATGAAGAGCGCGGACTTTTAGAAGGTCATTTGCGGGGCCTTTCCACTCATAAACGCCGAAACGTTTTCCGAAGGGGAAGACGATAAAATGAGATAGGCCGAGAAAAGAGTTGTAGAAAAGGTTATTTTGGGGGAAAGATCGATTTTTATTGTGTTCATCAACCTAAATTTCTTCCGTTCATTTTGTTCCTCTCACTTCGATTACCTTTTATTTTTCCAGTTGAAGAGTCTGGGACGTGAGGAGATTATGCAGATTTATGCACTCTTCCGATTGAAATAACATGTAAAACTCCGATTCATAAGTCATAAACTGGATGACTGCGGTGGCAGTTTAGTGTGAAAGACGACTTCAAAACGCGCAGCTTTAGAGGTCATTTCTGCTTCATAATTGCAAAACAGAACAGGATGATGTAGTTCGTTTGAGAAATGAAACTACGGATATTTAAAACTTCCAAGTTATTTAGCGTATAATTCAATAAAGGTTCTTAGTTAGAAAAAGCGCAATAGTGAGATAAATCAGTTTACAGCTAATTTTTTTCATAATTTCGACGTTATTTTAGCTTTGTAATCGCATAGCAGAAAATAATGACGTAGTTACTTTGGAAAATGAAAATACAGATAATTGCCAGAGATATAAAATATAGTATCTAAAAAAATCTTAAGTTGAAAAAAAAAGGAATAATAAAATAAAACTGTTTACATGTTAAGTTTTTCAGAAGTTTATAACAATTTAATATCATGACACATATAGAAAAATAGGTGCAAAGAAAAAAAAACGATTAAAGTCATTTTTTTAAGATGCTAGTAAAGTTAGACCACTAGTAAATTTAGTTTGTTCAAGTTACACACTCCCATTTTTTCCACCTTTTTTTTGTAAACAAACGGTACTTGTGCTAAAAGAATATTCATTACTGCGTTTCACTTCTCAAGAAACTCTCTTGTGGCATACATCATTCCGCCCTGTTCTCATCAGTACTTTTTAGGAAAAAACATTAAAAATATATATATTAAAAACCTTTTTTAGAAGCTCTGATAAAAAAAATAAACACTAAAGCTGTTAAATAGGTTTCTAAAAGACACATTCGAAAATTAATTAAATTAAGAACACTATATTTTTATCGTTAATTATTAAGTTATTTTTTTAATATGAAACATCTGTATCTTAGCATTATTATGTGTATTTCACAAAGGAGAAATTCTTATATTTTCATAACAAGTCAAACATTGAGCCCATTATACTAGGTTTTTCAAAAGTTAACTCATTAGAATCAAATGGTGTAATGTTTTAGTGCAAACATCTACAGCAAAACTTAGATGTTTAAAATTAAAACATCGATGTTATTCATAAATCGCGTAAAAAAAGATTAATCTTTCAAAACATATATCTTTTTACAAATATATAGCGTAGATTCTTGAATACATTGCACATTTGCATGCATAATAATCTCTGAAAAATGGTTTTAAGTGGGACAGTGAACTGTTTTGGCAGTGCCTCAATGCGTTGAACTATAGCTAATATTTCAGAACCGTGAATAAACGCATGTTCAAATATTGATTGAACTTTTCAAAATGTATTTACGAAAGTCATAAAAGGAAGAAAGTTTTGTAATTAATTTGTGTAAGTAAGCAAAAAATCAGTAATATATATATATTCTAATAGATTGAAGTTGCTGAAAAATCATATCAATTGAAGGCTAGAAATGCATGAGATGATGCTCAAACAAAAGACGTTGCATGCAAATGGCTGTGTTACTGGATAAGCTAGCATTAATCAAGTGAATATCGGATTCAGAGCAAAATGTATTTAGCTAATTGAGATATTAGGAGGAATAGGTCACGATTTCCGAGATATTTAGTCAATGTATTACGTTACAGTATAATTAGACAGTAAGATTCCCAGCATCCATTTTCTAGCAGCATATGTGCGTTCATTGCAAATAGTTTTAAACAACTGATAAAAACAATATACACAACTTTATTGCTTATACAATATTTAGACTGTTTATTTTTTTCAAATTATTATAAAGTTTGTCCAAACGATTGCTTTCCCAATGATATTTTGTTTGTTAGGAATAACAACTGTAGTAAAACAAACATGCAAATGTTAATATTAGTAATGTTTTTCTGAAAGATCTTGAAACAAAATCTTAATTCCTTAAACTTAAATAAGCTAGTATATAATTATATCCACAACTCAGTTTCCGCATTATAATTAATAGGCATTGGAATACAGTATACATTTTTTGTTGCATAAAGAATATATACCCTATGCACAATATACCTTCACGGTACGTCCTATATTTTTTCAGAGGGCACAATTCTTTTAAATTGGGAAGACAGCGTATCAAAACCAAAACTAAACCGTAGAGGAGACTGGGGATACTTGATCCCAACTTTTTGGGTTTCAGATTTTTTCTCTGCTGCAAATTATCATTTTTTTATTTATTTAAGTACGTGAACAAAGGTAATTTTTTCCCTCTATCTGACAGTATTTTTAGTTGAAATTAAACAGATAGTTTTAGTTAAATATTTTATTTTCAAAAATTCCATAAAGGGGTCATATATTCCCACATCAAGGGATACATGATCCCTTCGTGGGGGACACTTAATCCCACAGAGTAAATATATACTTATCATTGGATCGGTAATTTAATTATGGATTTTAGTTTTCTACATAATGTTAATTAAAATAAACCATTTCTATTTTTTATTAGATTATAATAATGTGAATAAAAAATAACATCGTTTCAAATTTCACTAGACATTTGTAAAAAAAAAAATTACACAACTTTTGTGAACTTATGATGCTTTTGATCAGTTACTTATCATCCAATACTGCTGTGAACAAAAAAAAAACTATGTTTTATAAATAAAACTAAAATTTTTTTAAGTAGCGTAATGAATCTAAAATTTCAACAAATAAAAAGAAGGATGACAAGCATGAATATCATCTTGTTTGCTTCTTGTATAGCAATAATTAAACTAAGAGTTTCATCAAATTATTTTTTTAAAAGTGGGAAGAAAAATGTAAGTATCAGTGTACTTATAAAAAAGAAAGCCTATCTTATATGATTTGAAAAGTCAAATGCAATTGTTTGTTGTAGTTCTTAAAGTTCCGCTCAACCCAACTGGATTTTTGCAGTTTAACACAATTTGTCAATTTTTCAGGAAAAGTAGATTGATTAAGCTTATTGCCTTTTCGCTTCAGAATTTTTTTTTCAATTTCTAGACATCCAACTTTGCAATATATCCGCTAATGGGTCTACATAATGGGCAACTCACGTTTTTGTTGTAAATCAAACAATAGCAAAACCTTTTTTTTTTCTTTCAAACAAAGATTCGACATCTATTTCAACTTGTTCAAGCTCATTTGGCTGATTAGATATAGATAGTTTATCAGTAGAGTTAGTTTATGTTTAGATGTTTGAGTTGTTATGTGGGTTACAAGTGCGAACTGATATTTTTATTGTTTAGCATATATATATACTGTAGTATTTGTTTAAATCTATCACTCAAACTATGATAGATTCTATTATGTTAGCATGGTTTTGAATGTTTAAAGTTAATTTCGGCTAAGTAAACAACATTTATATTGTTTTCCTTGTGTTTATATTGTAATATGGATACTTGATCCCTGGGATCATGTATCTCTCTAAACGAAGGAAACAAGTGTCCCAAATATGCGATTAAAAAAAACATACTTGTTTTAGTATTAACAATCAGTGGCAGTTTACTAAAAATATGTCTCAAATATTAAAGACGG
Organism: Uloborus diversus; assembly: GCF_026930045.1. Taxonomy (NCBI): domain Eukaryota; kingdom Metazoa; phylum Arthropoda; class Arachnida; order Araneae; family Uloboridae; genus Uloborus; species Uloborus diversus. Next base: position 71,850,100 of record NC_072732.1, on the reverse strand, counting down.
TCTATACTTTAACATTACAATTCGGAATTTTTTTAAAGTTGTACTTAACGGGTAATGTAAACTTCGGAATGCTTTCCTAAAGCAAAGTTTCCCTTGACACATTCAGACGATCGTTTCTTGAACTAAAACAAAATGGCTGAAAAAATTAAAATTTTGTCATTTTCTATGTTCAAGTATAATTTTTATGTAATTGTCAGGTTTCAAATGTGTACTTAATAATTTTGGTACGTTTTTGGCTATGGGATCATGTATCCCTAGGGATCAAGTATCCCCTGTCTCCCCTATGGGGGAGCTTTATAAAAATAATCAAATCTTTGTAACTAGTTTCTGATTTAAATAAAACAGTAAAGTAGTATATTTTGAATTTTTCTCAACCTTTTGATGGGTAATGATGCGTATATTTCCCATAAGAAGGCTTCTGGCGTAGACATATCACTTTTTTCTTCTTTTTTTTCTGTACCTTTTACGTTTTCAGATGATTTATTATTGGTTCAATAATTCAGTGCAACTAAGCAATTCAATTTTTTTTTAAATTTAATCTGTCAATGATAATATCAATTGAATACAATTTCACTAGTCCTTGGTACAAAACTATGAAAATCAACCAATTTTAACCTAAACTAACCTGCGTGTCCGGCGTTGCACGGGCTACTTAAAAAATGAAAGAGCTGTTCAATTGATGTTTTGTATTATTCTGACATCAGTTTCTAAAGCGCTAAGGAGTAAATAATTACGCGTAATGCAAGGTTTGCAAAATACCAGTAGAGCATATTTTTGGCAAAAACCTCTTTAACGTTAATCATATTTATGAATAATACAAGTTATGAATATATTCAATTAGCACAAAAGATGAAAATATATGCATTGTCAACTATAATATGTGCTCACTTTAAACTGAATTAAATCTGCTAGAATATATCTGAAATATTTATGTACAATTACAATCAGCTTTTTACATAAAATGACACACACTTTTTTGTTGATTACGTGAAACTAAAGCACCAAGACTTATTAAATACCAATAAGCATTAATTTAATATCAAGCCATCAGATTCCAATTAAGCTTTAGTTAAAATCCTTAAAATAATCTTTTTTGTTCAACTTTGTTTCACTTAAAGAAATCCAAACAATCTTAATTTAACGTGTTTTTTTAACGATACAAACTGTATTGCAAAAATCGAAACAGGAAGGAAAAAGAGATTTATTACAATTCGAAAACTCACCCACGTGACGGAAAAAAGTCCAACAAAATAAACATAATTAGTCGCACATCCTAAATGTACCAAAATATGAGGCCGGTGAATGATAAACTTACACTTCAATCAATAAACATTACTAAAGAAACATTTTTCATATGCTGAAAAGAGTTAACCCATACTTTACTATCGTCCTGTATATAGGACAGATTATATTTATTGCATTTTGGCAAGGGTTATCACATTTTTAGTTTCTAATTTGGTATTTTTATAAACCCTACGTTTCATAAGTACTGCAGACAAAATTTTAGAGTTTAATTATAAATATTTTTTTTATTTTTATTTTTGAATTTGACAATTTTTTGCAGTTTTATAATGCATAATTTAATAATTAATTAAAATAATTGTGTAGAAAATATGCCAATATCCTCTTTCAATTTTATCATTACTAATCATACACATTAATACTGAGTAAAATTTGCAAAGATAAAACTACATTTAAATAGGTTTTATGAAGTTTTTATTAGCCGTCCTGTAAATAGGATGATGGTAAAATCCCCTGCTATACGCGCTCCATACAAAAGTAGCTTTGCTGTTGAAAAAGAGAGTGGAAAACTTGATTGTTCTCTTTCAAAACTCAATATTATGATGTTTTCTCACACCAAGAGTTGAAACAGCAGGTTTTTGGGGGTCGTAGGGAGTTTTGTGTTGACTAATTTATCATCCGCACTTAATACGTTGTGATGCTACCTTCTGGATTGAGTAAAAATATTTGCTGTTCAAAGTATGAACGCTGATCTCAGAAGCAAACAAATTAAAGAAAGAGTACATGTGGCATATTGAATAAGAAATTATTAACAACTGAACTAGCTATAGAATATGTTATGTCATAGGAGGATGAACCATTGACAGTGACCTTGGCTTGAAAATATTGCCATCTGATCCAAATGTAGTCACTGATGATGAAGAAATTCATGAAAATAATTCTAGCATTCTGTATAGTTACGCTGATTTTGACGAAAAACTTTTAGACTCCTTGAGCAATAATCATTTCAAAAGGAATTAACACTAATGAAGAATGAATATATCAAAATAAAAACGGCCTAAGTGTGTACCGAAGTTTGCATAACTTTATGAATCACTTTCAAATGAAAATCGTCAGAAGATACTTGTGGGCATAATTTCAGGAAAAAACTCATGAAACTTTTCGAGAGTGTGGTCGAAAATATGATGAAAGCAGTAAAGGAAAGTAATAAGTAACCCTGGCCTAAGAATATCAACGATTTTGGATTGCAAACATCAAAATTGAAACACTTTTTCGGCACAATGTTATGTAGCGGATATTATATAATACCCAGTGAAATGGGGATGCAGTTCCCGATAAAGGAACAACTTTTGTTCGTCAAACTATTTCATGAGAACAGTTCTTTAATATTAAGCTGTTTTTACAATTTGATGATAACTCTACCATTAATTTAGATAGCTACTGTCAAGTTCGCCTAATTTATAATTTTTTGAATGAAGCTTTTCAAAAAATTGGTGTGATTTCTGAGCATTCAACCACTGTTGAAAAAATTGCCCTTTATTTTGAAAAATAGAGATGAAAAATTTACACAAATGGAAGCTCATGAAGTTTGGTAGTAAGCTCTCGATCGTCAACTCTTTTGGTGGTTACCACTTTCCATTTTATACTATATCAAGGAGCACAAAAAAGATGTCCGATTCAAAAAATTGTTTCGACTGTCATAACACAGCTAAAAAGATGAAAAATGAAAAGAATTACAATCAGGCAACACAGTTAGTAAATAATACAGTTGTTGATAATTTGCTGTCCATTATTAAAACTCGAGCAGTGCACAAAACATACATTTTTTTGTCTAATAATATTTTTGTTCATCTCAAAAACAAACAACTATTTGAAAAGGAAACAGTAAGGGAAATTGGAATGAGAAAATGTCCCTTTAGAACCATCCAAAATCTTGAAAATTATGGGATTTAAACATCCGACAGGAAATTTCACATGAAGCACAAGATCACAGCTGTTCGATGAAATGATGGCAAAAAAGTATCACTCATCAGCAATTTCGAAGATACAAAGTTTTTCAAAAAAAAAAAAACAACACAGAATAATGAAGAATAGAAACAAAAAGGAAAAATATTTCATTTTGTACTGGGGTAAAAATGGTGTGGACTTATATGAAAATAATATAGAAATATTATGCAACCACATGTAATACAAAATGGTAACGACCGACCATAATTTCAAAATGCCTTTGAAGCAGTACTGGATGCTGCTTGGAAAATGTCAAAGCTGTTTGCTTCAGAAGAAGCTTTAATATGTATTGAAACCTGTAGAAAAGTTACTATTGTTTACATGGGTTTGTGTGTACTTCTAAACATTGCTGAAAAGCAACTGTCTGTTCATCAAAACAAGACTCGAGCCTTTTGAAGCTACAGACTGTTTTAGTAAAAACTTCGAACTGAAAACAACACAATAAGTTGAAGCATTGTAATAAGAAAAACAGTGGCAGTTCATGAAAAATATTATTTAGGACTTTGGTAGAGTGTTTTCTTCCATTTCACACGTACCAGAAAGCTTGAGTGAAAAACCAAGTATACAGTTGTGGATTGTACCATCGTCCTATATATAGGACAACTTGTAAAATGGAAACGAATACATATTTGGTAATGTTTAAAATTTTATGTGAATTCCTAAGGTCTCCTTAGTCTGTGATAGTAATTTTAATGAAAAATATTAAGTTTTTCATATTGTGGTAAAATATAGGTTAAGAACGTTGAATGTGAAAAAACAGGAAAGGACAGACTTTAAATGTCCGAATAGAGCAACCAATTTTAAACTAATTAAAAATGAAATTCTAGATTTAAACGTTGTTTTAAGATTTGGACAGCAGCCAAAAAAATCTCTTTTGACACAATTATTAGAATTTTATTTGCTCACCCATATGCAAAATGGCAACAGGAAAGAAATAAAAATTCCTGAATAGCGTTATGTTAATTAACGTTTTAATTAATATCTCCGCTAATTAAAGTCGTACAATTATGAGATTGGTCCTATTGTTTTCTTTGGAAAATTTCAAATTGATCGGTATCTCGTTTGACTCCCGATTCGCAGTGATTCTCGAGAAGATCGATCTTCACACAGACAGACAGACAGACAGACAGACGGACGCGAACAGATTTTAATATTATAGTGGATAACGAATAAATACTTTTATGCTGAAAATTCAAAAAACCAGTAATCCAACGTTTAGCTTGATATTTGTAGTATCTCACATGAATTTTTAATGTTTCAGTTAGACAGAATTGTCATAGATATCATCTAACACTTTGAAACGTTTCAAAAATGAGGTATAACATTTACTTCATTTTTATTTATTTATTTTTTTCCCATGGGGCTGTATAATAAACCCAACTCCAGAGGCATCTGGGCCATAAGCAGATCTAGTGCGCTCCTCAACATTGCATCAGTCTTTCGTGTGTCGCCATTATGGCGCTGATGCATGACACAGTAGTGTTTTTGACGCCCAGTTTCCACCAGATATAGGCACCTGGGTTCTCATTTGATGCGAACTTTCACTTAGGAATTTAATTTAGCCGTTGGATATTCTAAGCCAAACGAATACCCCAAGGGATCTTTTACATGCCGCATAATCATACGACTGGTCGCTGAAGATTTTCTGCATCTCAAAAATCCACCGACTGTCCACCCAGGTCAAAACCTGGGTCTCCAGACGTAGAAGCCCAGCGCCTAACCATCACGCCTAAAGCCGGCTTTATTTTTATAAAATCGTATAAAAAGCAAGAAATTAATTGCTTTATTTTTCCACAATATATTCCAGGTAACACCGAACAGAAAAACACCGAAGGGAGAAAAAACGGAGCATTTATTTGATCAAAGCTATAAAGGCTATATATTGACAAAGCTTTTTGTACGGGTATAAAACTAAAACAAACTAAAGATAAATTGGAAAAAGGGTAGTTCTTCCAGGGGTTTAACTAATTGTTTTAATAAAAAATGTCAGACAATTCGATAAAATATACTACATTATAATTGTTCTTTTTAGATTTTTCTTCAGAGAGAAAATGGAAGAAAGTAAATGCATTTCTAAACGTTACCATTTTCACAGTAGTAAACAACACGCTCACACAAAAAAGTAAGATACAAAAATGAAGCATCGTCATTTCGCATAGAGAAATAGAACATCTTCAATGAGCCATACTGAATTCACTGATTAAACGGACAGAGAACTCAACACCTAAGGAACGCAACCTGATTAACAACCAAGCGTATGGCTTCATTTCTAAGCGGACTCCTTTTTTTTACGAGAAAGCATCTTCTTTAGCGTCCAAGTCGTAGTTCTTATCCTGTAAACTCCATAGCAACGGTTTTCCTGCCAATCTAGATGTTTGTACCTATTTATTTCTTTGAAGGCCTTCTCAGCAAGAAGATTAACGATTAGGCACTATATTCTCCGTAAGCATTTTTACCGCTATTTCTTCTTTTTCCGCTTTTTTTTTTTTTCACTGTTTTGTTCCTGCTTTCTCTTTTAAAGGAAGTCATTAAGTTACTGAGCATATTGGCGATACAGGAAACAAAAACGGTGCCAAAATTGGCTTCTGGGCAATAAATGCAAAAACGTTTCGCCTTTTATTGCTTTTATGTCTTTGAATCCTATTAACACATTTACGTAAAAGTATTTAACAGATAGAAGTATATAAAGTTACACAAAAAGTAAAATGCTCAATACGTCTAAAAAAGATAAGTTCTGAATTTTTCTATTTATGCTTTATTAATTGAAATATTCATTTTTTTTTCATATTTTCAAAATACTTTAAAGTTAACTAAAACAAAAAAGGAAGAAAAATCAAGCAAAGCAACATGCTTAAAAATTTTAAAACAAGTCAATGTCTCATTTATTTCTCCTAAGAAAAATCATTAAAAGTGTTTGATTAGATTTTGTAATCTCATAGCCAATGAGGAGTTTTGTAAAGCTTCAAAAATGTGCCATGTTGCTTCAGCAGTTAAATCATCAAACCCTGAGACTAATATTTTTAGTATATCCCTAAAGAGCGATTGGATAACTGTATAGTTGGGGCAAACCTAACCTGGCATCATTGTTAAGTCTACGCAGATCCTTAAAACTGTTGTTATTTACACGTCCCACTTTTATGCCGTATATGGCTCCAGGCTTCCACAGAAAATACTTCACATTGTGTATTATTTTTACTTTCTTTTACACAGTAAAAAAAGTATTGTATTCGCAAAAAACAAAAAAAATACAAAAAAAAAAAACAACCAATATCGGCCAAAATTTCCATTTTGTTCACGCCCGAAGAAATATTTAGTGATTTTCTCGATTTCTAAGACCGTACGTGCATATGTATCTAAGAACGTACGGGCACTCGAAATATCTATTTTGACCATCCCCGAGTTAATTACTATGAATTTTCAAGTGACGTCTGTCTGTGCGTATGTATCTGGCATAACTGAAAAATAGAATGCCGTAAAAGGGTTAAACTTTGTATGTAGACTTTGAGTTGGGTTTAACTGTGCGCCACATTTTTTGGTCGCACTCGAATGTAACAACTTGTGTCTTTTACACCTTTTTGAAGAAAATCAGTGTTATTTGTTTGAAATTTGGTTTCAATTAGGCGCTATTGGAGATTGTTGGAGAGTTATCTATTGAATCACGTAAAATTGTCGATATCGGGAAACGTAATCTCTGTAAAACGTTTATTTATTTATTTATTTTTTTTTGCAATGTTTCGCGAACATCTAGTTAGGTTAATGTTGAAATGGTTTAGATTCCTAGATTTGAGTGACACGCCCGAATGAAGTAAAGTCATGGTGTTTTTTTTTTTTTTTTTTCGAAAGTAGTGATTAAAAATCATTAAGTTGGCGTAAGGGGAATTCATGTGGTCCACATATCATCTTGTTTCTAAATGTTTAAAATATAAACAATAATATTTTTAGGTATAACTTTTTTACTGTGTTTTACATATACATTTTTTTTCTAATAGCCCTTACGTTTTGCGTCATTTCTTGTTTTATTTTATTTTTTTTATTTTTTTACACCGTCGTCACTTATCGAGCAAAGTCAGAAAGGTTTGCCTCACAAACTATTCAGAATCAAACTATTCCTATATGTCTTGATTTTAATACGTATACCTGTAGTACGCGGTATCATTGACGCCTCAAATTTTGCAATTGCCGATGAAAGGTGAAAATTAAAACTTGGCAGATGAAAGTTATTTGTAAGCAAAGAGTGTTTAGTGTAAAACCAGTTTTAATTGTTTAATTCTGAAAGAGAAGTTTCTCAAGATTCCTGTGCAGATACGGAATGTATGACAATCAGAGGAATATCAGGGCTTTAGGACCATTGCTATGAAGCGATAAATTTAGCGTTATTAATTCATTTGGAACGTGCCAATTAAAGAAGTTTGAGCTTTCCGAAAGCACAAATATACAGAAAGGAGTTGTTGGAAAGTTCCCATAAGGAAAGAACCATAGTATAAGTGATGGAAAACGTAAATCCGAGCGGATATTCTTGGTATACAGTGAGCTGATACTAAGCTACGCTGATCCACCTTTAGAAAACTACTTCATGACAGGTAATGGTTATACATAGTAGAATAATTACGCATGCACCTCATATAGTGTGATAAATACCTATTGCTGTTATGTGTCAAAATATTGGTTAAAAAAATTACAAAGTTCAAATGCATTTTTGGCCTGAAATTATGGCAAAAACAAAAGTATTTATTTCCCAACCAATGTTGTTAGCGGATTTACCGTCCAAGTTGAGTTGTTCTCACATATTTACACCTATCCAATTTATTTAAAGGGCAATGCGGGTTTTTGAAAAGAGTTTTATTCATTTTTGCACTAAAAAGTAGGATTGTTTGATGTTTTTGATTTGGATGTAATCAATAACTATTCTGTAAAGATATGAAAATTAATAAAAAAATTTTAAAATTTACCTCTCACTTATTCAATCTGAGAGCTTATCTTCTTTTTTTTTAACTTCTAAAACGGTTATTCCAAGCAAAAATAAGATTGTTATAGACAAATCTTTATTAAGCGTAGCTATTTGTTTGAAACGGCATCATTAACAACGCCGTAAATCAAATGGCAAAACTTTAATCCAAAGTTTATGAAAGTAATTTTATTAGAATTATATTCTAATGTTGTTTGGCAAATACCTAAATTAAACGCATCCTTCAACTAATCCTATCATTATTAGCGAGACTCGGCGGGAGAAATGCTCATAAGACTATAAACAGGTACAGGTGTCAGAACTGACCTCCATTTCCCAATCAGGAAAATTAATAAGCGTCGGTCAGAGGCTGGAACCGTACTTCCATTCTAAAATTAATGATTATGTGCAGGCCATTGAATCCATAATGCACGAGAGACATCGAGCGAAATAACAATAATTAACAATTAAACAGTCCATTTTAACAGAAATACGTGCACATATATATGTAAATTCAAAAGCAAGTTGATTGATATTTTTAGGTGAGAATTTTAGAATGAGAAAGTTTTAAACTTTTTGTGAGAAATTTAATTATTGAATAAAAATATTTAATTAAATAAGGAATCTTGTAATGGTACTTCAAAAAAGAAAGAAATGAAACAAAATAATTCCAGAATATAACAAGAAATTAAGTACACTACAATCTCGTTTATCCGGACTAATTCGGAACAAAGGCCATCCGGAAAAAGGAAAATCTGGATAATCCGGAAATGAGGATAATAAGCAAAGTACATTTGTTAATAAGTAGGTTTGTATTTTATTACAGTTAAAAATGATGTTTTGTAAACAAAATTACATATGATTGTTACTCGCAAATATTTTATTGTTCCAAATGCACTGAGTTGTTTATTAGTTTACTATAATTTATTGCACTGCTTTAGCAGAAGTTGTACTTTTAATCAATATTAAAGAGTGACTATTTTGCACATTTATGATTCCACTCTTGCAATCAGAATTGAGAATTATGTTTTGCGTAACTACCTTTATTTTAACTCTGAAGAATTTATTCGGATAAACCAGAGATCTGAATAACTGGGAATCGAATAAATGGGTTCTAGTGTGCATGATTGAAAATGTTTTTAGTGTAAGAATTAGACTGCTTACGTAGATAGCGCACGAAAACTGCACTAACATATTTGTAGAATTAAAACGCAAAATGCACCAAATAAATGAAGAAAAAAAACGTGTATAAAAAACCAAAGCTCATCTAAGACTTTAAGTTTGAAAAGTATTTTCTCAACATTCGTCACTATGCATCATAAAAAAATAGCAATGCATTTAGCTATGAAGCATTGGTTATTCGACTGTAAATTCCAAAAAAAAAAAAAAAAAAACTGGAAAGCTCAATTTGGTATTTTTTACATAAACGTTTTTTCATCGAAATATGAACAGCTTGTAACCTCTTGATAAAGTAAATATGCACTTTTAGGATGCTTATGTTCGAAGAAATTGGGTAATTCTGATATGTATTTTCAGTTTCTGTAGGTTCAATCACAAGGAAGTGACGAAGCAACACAATATTTGCATGAAAGAAAATATGTCGATTTTCATAGCTCTATCAAGAAAATCAATCAAGTATGGAAACATTGGATTAGAACAACACTTAAAATCATTAAAATCATTTAATCTCAGAATAATTTTTTGGATTTTCTTTTAGAAACGTTGGATTACATTGCTCAACTTTTATGGTACATTTTTTTGGCACATTAGCATTGCAAAATCCATGTACATTTTCATTATGGCCTTATTCTTTAGTCATAATAAATGACCTGAAACATTAACAAAGTTTATATCCATGCACATAACGAAAGCAGTTTTGTAATTCCTTTTTCAAAGTGCTTGAGCAATTATCTTCCGAAAAAAAAAATGCTTTTTAGTACATAATTGGGGCCGTGGTAGCCTGATCGGTAGGGCATTGGACTCGGGGCCGGAGGGGCTCGGGTTCGATCCCCGCTGGTCGAAGACCCACCGTCGTCATTAAAGGGGACTGGGCGACGCTAAATATGCTCGTGGTCTCAATGTCCTCCAAGTGAAACGATACCTCTGGGGGTGCTAGTACCAGGTAGCTATTAGCTCTTGGACTAGTTCTAAATTCTCATTAACTGTTCGATCCGGTGATGGTGCTGCCATCTATCGGTATACAAAATAATGGAGGCAAGGCACATAGTATGCAGATCCCTCGACATAATACAGTTGTAGTCCGTTGTGACTCTTGAATAGAAATAGAAATAGTACATAATTGCTTGTGTAAATATTTCACTAACAATTCAAAAGCCATTTCATAGTCACTTGTGGGACAATCCGATTCTAAAATCTCATTAACATTTTGTTATAGACCTTGCTATTTTAGTTAAACCGGATCAAGCACATTTTTAATCTTTACATTTGAAGCAAATATACTCCCTGAAACAGAATTAATTTTATTAAATAACGTTGTTACTTTTTAATTTAATTTTTTGCATACGTCAAGTGCGGGGCATTCAAAGTCAACCTCTTGTAGTTTGCTGTATACATGAATTATGCTTTTGTCCTATTAAAATAGCATTGACAAGACACATTGTAGGTTTTGAAAGCTTAGGTCCCGACGGAAAGGAAAAGTATCTCGTTTGTTGAGAAATAATAATTTGAACCGTCGAAAAATATTGTATACGTGGCCACTGAAAACGGTTATTTTGTCCCGCACGCAGCGACGATTCCTATACTTTATATAAAATAAATAATTTCAAAAATTAATGACAAAATTTTTTTGCTCAAGAAGTCACAATGAATTGTATGAAGCGTCACGTGCAGGACAAAATGACCGTTTTCCGTGGGATGGCCCTCAACAAGTTTTGTAAACTGTGGTCCTTTTGCTTTAGATAAGCTTAATTAATTGATAATTTCAAACAATTCAATTACAAGTAAGTTGCATTATTATTATTATTGCATTACACCATTATTATAATAATATTAAAGTTACTTACTAATTACAATGTATCTGTATTTAACCGACTTCAAAAAGGAGGCGGTTATCAGTTCACACTGTATGTATGTTTTTTTTTTGGTCCACTCACAGCATTTCATCTAGTGAACCGAGTTTGATGATTCTTTTTTAATGGATAGGGGATGGCTCAACTTAGGTCCCATTACTTTGTTTGACCATATTTGTTCCTTAAAAAAAAGTTATGCGCACAAGACAGTAAATTTCATGGAATTTCCCTATTAATTGATTAAATATGAAACCCATTGTTATAGAAGTTTGGCGCCATATAACAGTAACATTAATGGTCATTGTAAAGATAATTTTGAATAAAGGCTTTTCTGAAGCAAGCATCAAGTTCCTTCTGTGTCATTGCTCCATAGTGGGGGTAAACCTAACATGGAAGCGAGGGAATGCAGGAATGAGGATCTGCTTAGCCTTCACAATACTACCAGGTTGGGTTTACCCCAACTATACAGGATTGCATCACAAGGAACTTGTATGCTGTGAATGCAAATTAGGTAGGCAAAACGGAATATTTAAATGGTTATAAATAAATTCACTGACAAATGAATTCCAGAGAGGAACAAAGAAAATTTTTTAGTGCCAATCTCTTAAAAGTTTAAGGCGTGCTTATAGTTTTATTTTCTTTTTTTAAGTATGCAGCATTTTTGTGAAAAAAATATGAAGTTTCGTGATGGTAACTTCTTACTTTTACTGAAATACCTACATTTACACTAAAAAGAATGAAATAAAAAATTTTGAAAAAAAAAATAGAATCAACTTCAAAATTGCTCTAAAAAGGGAAAAATAATTTTATTCTTTAAACACCATGGATAATACTTTTAAACATAATGTTCGATAGATAGGATCATTCACAGCCGTAACTCAACTACAACTATAAATTTAACCAGGCCTAGTCTCTTCACTACCACACACATTATGCATTGATGACAGCATATTTGAGCAACGATATACATGTTTCGTTCCTAACTTTGGATGATTTTCTGTAAAAAAATATGAACGGAGCGTGGTTACACTGGATTTTACTTTTTGTTTTTGAGCCAACTTCAAAAATTATGTTTAAAAGTATTATCGATGGTGTTTAAAGAATAAAATTATTTTTCACTTTTTAGAGCAATTTTGAAGTCGATTCTTTTTTTTTTTTTCAATTTTTTTTTTTTTAAGTTTAATATAAAGAATTGTTTTAGGTATTTCTCAACTTATTTTTTCAATAACTGAGTTATATCCTTTAACAGATATTGAACACTTTTTAAATAGATATTAAATTGTATTTTGCTTATGGGGCATTCCAAGGCATTTTTGACATTTATGTAGAGTCCGTAACATGACCTTTTTTGCCATAACTTTTTAATTTACTGTGTAATTAGCATATTATTTTATTTTGATCTTTTCCTACCAACGCACCAGCTCAAATTAAAATAATTTGCAAATCAAACGGTAAATTAAAAAGTTATGGCAAAAAAAGATCACGTTACGGATTCTACATAATGTCAAAAAACCGTGGAATGCCTCTTATTCAGTTCCAAAATTTTGGAAAATTCAAAAATATTCAGTAAATTGACATCAAAGATTATGTGAATTTGTTTTTTCTGAGGTAAATGTACACAAATAAGTCTTGGTCATATTTACATATCTGTTTGTTCCTAAAATCTTGCTTTAGACAGAAAATTAATCTTTATAGTATCACACAAATTTGGATATCAACTGAATAGTTCATTTCCCATTATTATTGGCTTAATAAGCTGTCTTTAAAGTAATCATGATTTCATGCAGTAAACAATTTCTTCGTTACAAAAGTCTAGTTTATTAGCTTATTAGTATTGTCAGTATGGCAGAAAAACATATTTTCCCAGAAGTTAAACCTCAGTCCCCGCAACCGACTGCAAACCCAGAAACCTTTTTTTAAAGCTAAAAATTAGAGCAAAAACGACTAACGTTAATGCTCAAGTTTTCTAATAAGGATACATAATGCTCATAATCGCACAACAAAATATTGGCAAAAGAGTTAAATGATTTTTGCATCAAATAAAAATCTACACATAAACAAACTCCATTCATATAATGTATTTTAAACGAATGCGATTTGGGAGATTACTTCTTTCCTTATTTAAGGCAGTGTTCACAGTAATAAATCGCCCAAAATATAACATTTAGACATCCTTTTCTCCTAAAGATTTCATCATCGAAACATTTTTTTTTAAAAGAGTAATGCACAAAATCTCGTAAATGTTATGCATTATTTGAACGCTTAGAAAAAAATCATTTTTTCATTAAAAATTTTGCATCTCTAGAGAAAACACTTGAAATGATGGCGTAGAAAAATGTAAATAGCTCTGAAAGCTTAAAGCAGACGTCAAATTTTACCGTGGCGAAAGGAATGAAATGCAAATTTGAAAGAATTTTAATGTACTCGTTTGAGAAAATTGTATATTATGACGGACGCTTTCTTTTATCTTCTTCGTTGGGCTATTCGCAGCCATTATGGCATATGATTAGTGATCTTCAACTGGTGAAAATCATTTCAGTTTCAGTTAAAGTAAAACACGTGCAACGTGTAACATGTCAACATAGAAAAGTTTTACGCTGTTTGTCGTGTTACTCGCATAAACCTTACTTTTGTGTGATTTAAAAAAAAAAACATGAAAAATTAGTCGGACATCATTTTGTGAAACAAAATTGAAGTAAAACAGTGGAAAAATAAAATTAGAAAAGAAAACACAAAATAATATAATGGCGTTAATATTTACACAGCCAACACTATTAGAATATATTATCCGATTGTCATTATGATATTTTACGGTTACATGCATATATTTATTTTTATCTGCCTTTCATAGCAAGAAGAAGTCATTATATTCGCAGAATTTCAAATTTAAAATATTGTGAAGACAAATCCGCATCGACGAAAATTGAGCCACTGTCAAAAGAAAAAAGTTTTGAAAATATTAGGTTATTAAGGTTTTACGTATAGTAAATTCAACTCATAATGCAATGCGTGCAAAATCAATATGATGTTCGGTTCATGGTTTGTCTATGCTGATAATTTATATTTTCTAGGATTTTCAACAAAGATGGGGAAATTTTAATGATGTACCAACGTTAGTTACATCGCTTATATGTCACTTACGCACCAGTTTTGTTAACAGACCTTGCAAGATTTGTTACAAGAAACGAGCTGATGTGTGCATCACATGACTTCCTTTTACTCCAATTTAATGATAATAGTGCCTCGAAGTGAGCAATGGAACACTTTAAATATTTTCACCCCAAGTTTGTTGCAAACAGAAGCAAAGAAAACGTATTATACAGATAAATGTTTCCAATATTGGAAGTTTTAATGTGATTTAATGGTTTACACCCTATATATAGCCAAATTGAAACCATATTAAAAAAACTTGGCGACAAAACTTGGCAACCAAACGCTTGGTGATATATTGCCAAGTGTTTGCCAAATTTTAACACCACTTGAGTTGGCTTTGAAATTAACAATAATTTTACCCGAAAAAGGCGTAAAAGACCCTTTGAAACATTTGAATGCAACCAAAACGGGAGGTGCACAACTAGATCCCACTCCGAGTCTACGTACTAAATTTCAACTTTCTAGGAAATACCGGTTTTGAGTTATGCGAGATACATACGCACATACCCATATACACACATACACATACAAACAGACATACGTACATACGGACAACAATAGAAAACTCGTTGGAATCAAATAAGGGATCGTCAAAATGGACACTTCGGGTGTCTATACGTTCTTAGGCATGTATCCACATGTGGTCGGGTTGAAACAAAATCTCAATATTCATTCGGGGGCGAGCAAAATTTAAATTAAGGTCGGTTTTTTGAGTGTATTTTTTTTTTCGCGAATACAATATTAAAACGTTAAATTTAGATATGAAAACAATAACTTTTAGGATTTTTTTGTTCTATTTCAAACTTTTTAGGCATCTCACTGTTGACAAAGGACAGCGATATATGCTAACAAACAAACCATTTTTTTCCCATCTAGTGAAGACCTGAAAATTGAAAAAAATGGAATTGTAAAGCTTTTTTCCTTTGATTTTTTTGTGGGTATGTGCATTTTTTCAATTCACAAATGCGTTTTAGGGAAACTAGCTGTGTGTACAAATATTGCGCAATTTACATATGAGGTAGTGAAAAGCAAAGGGATGCAGTGGCAAAATTAAAAATTTTAAGATAACCAGTACAAATGGTAGGTGAATCCCTCCTCGGTCTTTGGGCAAGAGATAGTACTAGTAGCCCTCGTAGGTGCTGCTGTACAGCATTATTTAGAAAACGAGCTTATGTGTGCATCACATGTCTTCCTTTTACTCCAATTTAATGTCATTTTCTCATTATTAGCAGTTTTAATGTGATTCAATAGTTTACTCTCTAACCTGGAGACGGCTTTCGCTATAGGAGCAGCATCGTGAGGAGCCGGTCGACGGTGATGGTGCGGAGGGTGGCGGTGGGAAAATAAAATGATAGGACGTCAAGAACAGTCAAGTGAAAGCAATAAGCAATCGTGATTTCTCAAAAAAAATGCCAAATTTGTCGCCAAAAGGCTGGCGATATATTGCCAAGTGTCCGCCAAATTATAACACCACTTGAGTTTATATCAAAATTAACAATGATTTCCCCCCAAAAAGGGGCAAAGGACCCTCTTTGGAATATCCGAATGCAACCAAAATGTTAGGTGCACAACTAGACCCCACTAGGAGTCTAAGTACCAAATTTCAACTTTCTAGGACATTCCGTTCTTCAGTTATGCGACATACATACGCACATACATATGTATATAGAGACGTCACGAGAAAACTCGTTGTAATTAACTCGTTGACCGTCAAAATGGATATTTCGTGTGTCTGTACGTTCCTAGGCATATATCCACGTGTGGTCTGGTTGAAAAATAAACTCAACATTTATTCGAGGGCGAGCAAAATGGAAATTAAGGCTGATTTTTGGGTGAAATTTTTTTCGCGAATACAATACTTCCTTTTTTGTAAAAGGAAGAAAAAAAATGAATGAAAGCCTACCTAGGAAGTAATCTTTATACGCATTTTACTCGAAACTTGAAAATGTCCACTGACATCTCTTTGCTCCTCACTGCCTCATATGATGTACAGTCGGATCCCGACTTACGCGAGGGATGCGTTCCAAGACCCTTCGCGCAATTTGAAATTTCGCGTTGTGGAACAACTTATGTTTAGAAATATTTTATTAGCATACCCGATTATTTCAAACATGTGTTAATACCCCTCAAATTGTTTCAAACCATTTCTTAACTATATATTAACGTTTCTTTTATAAAGAACTGACTTTTTACTGCATTTTAGAAAGAGCGTTTGCATAAATTATTATTATGAAGCACAAAAGCACAAAATCAATGATCAATGAGAGGCATGAATTAAAACAATACAATAATTACATTAAGTACATTACTGCATTATAATACCACTGAACAGTAGATATTGTGAACTTAATTATAATTTTTAAAATGATGAATATGATTGATTGTTTATGCAGTGTAATTTTCTTGAATTTTAATTATACGTATCAAAGATTCACTTATATTTAATTGTCGTGCTACTTTCGAAGTACTTTTAATTGTTCAAGCGTATTGAGAATCTTGACCTTTTCTTTGATGGTCAGAAACATTCTCTTTTTCTTTCCATTTTCGCCAACTTTAGATGAAAAAGCGCGTTTGGGAGCCACTCTATTTTATCAACGTTCAAATGTAAAATGAAAAAAAACAATTGAGAATCGGAGCAGTTATTTGTTTAAACTTTAAACTAAAGCAAAGCGTTGTTTAGACTAATGCATTGTGTGAAATTCCGCTTCCAGTGATGCTAAAGGGATGAGAGTCCATTCAAAAAAACCAATATTTAGTGTCAACGAAGCCCATTTTAACGCTCCGCCGCTCCTTCCCCCCCCCCCCAAAAAAAATCATGTCACTGGCGAGCAATTTGTGTCCGCAATAAAAAATTAATAACTCACGAAAAACCCGCGTTATAGCCATTTCGCGTAAGTCGGATCGCGCTGTAGCGGGATCCGACTGTATACAAATAGGTATAAATATCACTTTTGCTTTTAAAATTAAAATCATATAGAATATTTTACTGACACAAGCACACATTACTCTAACTGAAGAAACAAGTATGAACAGGTCACACATTGTATGTTATGGTTAACACATATTGAATGATGATCCTTTAGACAAACCATTTGAGTCAGATTAAGAGATAATGTGGACAACCAAAGACAATTTTTTAATTCCTTAGTTATTAAGTAAAAGTAATACTAATTAACGTTCCAATAAGAATCAACTGATTTAGTATCCTTTGTGAAAAAAAATGCATATAAGTTACATTTTTTTCATTTATTTTCGTTCAGTTAGCATTTTTAGATATAAGGATATAAATTCGAATGTTGTGACAATTAATATTTCCTCTGCATTGCGCAAATGGCAACGCTAATTTTGAGAAGAAGCATGTAATCGCTTTTGTAAGATCTCAGCATTTCTAAAGACGTGCTTGAATATATTGAGGCATTTATTTTGCAGGAAATCCATTTGAAAGAACACTCTGCTTTTATGGAACCATTCCATATTGTAAGAATAGTGTTCAGCAACAGATCCAACCAAGTAAAAGACATTTGAAGAGATAAGAAAGCAGTGGCTACTTGCCAAATTCTATCAATTTCATTGTGTACAATAACAACAAGATTAAGGCTTCTACTTTTGAAGAATTTTGCAACGCTTTAAACAGTAAATAAAAAAAAGCAAAACAAAACCGAAGCCATATTTGAATAGATACTTTGATGTTTTACTTTAACTTTTGTCTATTCCTCCAAAAGAGATGTTTTAAAATAATAAAATGAAAAATAGGGAAAACATTGAAATGTAATTATTGTCTTGCTCGCATTAAATGTATTAACATTGTTTAGTGATTCACAAAAAATATATGTATTTAGTTTTGTATTTTTTAAATTTTTTTTAAAGCGTTCCATTCATTTTTTAAATAAATAATTCAAGAGTTTACTGTCTTTAAAATGTAATCAAACGTAGACACCATCTAACGTTTTAAAACGGCACAGTTAAAATTCAGAGTCAATAATTGTGTTAGAAAAAACTGATAAGCTATTAATTAGCTTTGTGAAAATAAGTTATACCTGTTTCTTAACCTTCAGCAGTTGCAACAACGCTTTTCACGCGTAAAAAATTTCCAATATTATCAAACTGATTGAAAACACCGTAATTAATGAGAATTAGTTTTTTTTTTTTTTTTTTTTTTTAAGAAACAGACTAGCAATCAGTTGGCAAGAACTCAACTGCCCTCCTTCAACTCGAGAGAGATTTTTTGTACATACTTAAATAATGTTTACAGAACAATGAAGCTTAAGGTTATTTACATACATTTACATGACTGAGAAGTTTCTACAGTTATAAGAGAACAAGGAAAGTAACAGAGGAATAAGTCAAAATTTGAACCTGAGGCCTGAACTTAAAATATATGTGTCCGCAGTATCGCACATTAGCCATTCGGTCAACCGAACGCTCGCTTTCAGTTCAATTTACTACTTTTTTTTAAAGTGAAACGTCCGCCGTTTGGAAAAATGTACGTTCAATATGACCCACAGCAAAATCAGATGTGAATTTCATTTTTATTTTGAATAATTATATTTAACCTATAGTTAACTTCTTCACGTGTCACAACTTTACAGATTTTAAGCAGCATTGATAAGATTGTATAGTGTCTTAAATCGTTGCTCAACATCCTATAGATTATCAGAATAGTAAATTCATGTAAGTAACGATTGTGTATTAAATTTTACTCATATAAGTTTTAACTTTTAATGCACCGATTTTATTACTGAAATTTTCTTCTTTCATAAAAAACAATCTAATACTTGTTATAAATACATTCCTGTTCTCAGATGCATAACTATACTAAACAATATACTGAAATTCATTCTTTATTACAATAACATATACAGTGTGTTTCTGAACTCTTGGGGAAATTTTTAACGGGTGATAGTACACATCAGAACAAAAAATATAATGGCAAAAATAAGGGTCCCAAATGTTTTCCGAAGGAGGTAGCCGCCATTAAAGTTTAGAGTCCCAAATTTCAAATGATCGTAAAAAACGGAAAAATTGATCGATTCGTTTGCAATTTTTGCTAAAATCATTCTTTTTATCAGTCTATTCTTGAAAATAAAGTCGGAAAATTTAGTTTCAATATTGCCGATAGAATGCGCGTTAGACTTTGGAGTAACAAAGAACTATATTTTACCGCTAATTTTGAATCTCATTAGATTTTTTCTAATGCTTGGACTTAAACTTAATTTTTCCATTTAAAATCAGAATCATTCGGTGTGATTAAGTCGTGAAAACTGTACGGTGCTCAGAAGTTGAAATACACTCTGTCTCAAAAAAAAAAAAAACTAGAATTAAACGAGAGATCATGAATGGATGTGGCGTGGCATATGACAAGATAAGAAAATGATTACAAATTCAGAACAAAATATTGTTTTATTAAGATGACACAATACAGATTACAAAACCGTAAGTTTTATAGCCTCCTCTAGCAGCTATACAAGACAAATTCGTCGTGGTATGGAGTGAAATAGGTTACCTATGACCACTGGAACTAAATCGGGATTTATGGTTGAAGATAACATGCCTCCTGTCTGTCACAACCCAGCTACTCAAGTGCAGCGAACATCCAATCGACGATCATCCAATCCATCACAATGGAAACGATGGTTCGAGATACCAGCGTCTTTTAGTCCACTCAGAATTGTTTTTCTCGATACCATCAATTTCTTGGAATGTGTTAAACGGCATGGCACTAATGTTAGTGACCTTGTTTATATGGTAGTGGCAGCTGTCATGATGTGCAATCTCCGCACTCAATTCTGTTTCTAGAATGCCTTAACCGACCACAATGGAGTGATTCATTCATTTTTACCTACACTAAGCTACTACCATATCGCTCCGACCGAGATAGCAGCAAATACCAACCCGCTTCTCTGACACCTACTGTACATCCCTTCAAAAATTCAAACAATTGTTCGTAAACCTTTAGAAGGTCGTCCTAGTCACAAAAGCGTCCTTACAACTCTATAGTTTCGTTTGAAATGCCCTTTGACACAAGCTTTCACACTTTCAATCGTACCTACCTGCGCATCTCGTATGCGTATAACGCACTTACCCTTTCGTTACTGACAACGAAATTTGAATCATCTCTTACCAAACTACATTTCTGCCGATTTTGCTGGTTTCAGTTCAATTTATTCTTGATGCATACATTTTTTTTGTGACAAAGTGTATTTCAACCTTTGAAGACAGTTCTGTTTTAGCTACTAAATCACTCTCAATTGATTCAGATTTTGAACTCAAAATTTAAGTTTAGGTCCAAGCAGTAGAAAACATTTAATGATATTCAAAAATGGTGGTAAAAAAAGTTATTTGTTACTCCAAAGTCTAAAGCGATTCTTTCTCTTGGGATTTTATAAACTACATCTTCAAGATTTTCTGTCAAGAACATACTGATAAAAAGAATAATTTTACAGAAAACCCCAAACGAATCAACCACTTTTTCCGTGTTTATGATCATTTTCAAATTTGGACTCTAAAAGTTTAATGGTGCCTATCTCTTTTGGAAGACGTTTGAAACCCTTATTTTTTCCATCATATTGTTTGTTCAGATGTGTACTATTCCCTTTGATGTTTTGTCTAAGAGTTCAGAAACACCCTGTATACATCCACTTTTTCCCCAAATGCAGTACTGTCTCTGTTATTATTTACGTAAATAATGCTTTGGCAGCTGAAACATGCCGAAAACTGTTTCGTAAATAAATGGGCTATTAAAACTACTCAATTTCCTAAAATCTATTATAAGCTAAAAAACGATTTAAAGAAATCATTAGTGTGCGACGTTTAAGTATCTTAGCAACGTTAATGGAGTTTTTCAGATTAATTTAAAGACATGCTTTGGAGTGAACACAGCGAGTATTCGAGTAAAAATGAAAACTTGACGTCAAAGTTCTTATCCTTCCATTGTTTTGCAAGCACTTGCGGTAATTACATAAATTTATATAATGCATGAAAACTGTGCAAACGTATGCATTCAAATTTACCACTTAATACATTACGTTAAGCTTACAAATACATAAACATTTATAACGTACAAACAAAAAAGTAACATTTAACAATAAACGAACCTTTAAATTACATTTTTTTTAAACTCATTTCATGAAACTGTCAATACCTTTTTTTTTCAATAAATACAGCTAAAGACGTAGTTATACGCCATATTTTAACGCAACGCGTTGAGCATTAACAATATTCAAGTTGATTTCTTAAGTTGATTTTTTGTGTTGATTAAATATATAAGTTGATTTCATTTAGAGGACAAAATTTAAATTATACTCAAACATGCGGTTTTAATTGGTGTTCTGTTTTATTTACCGTTCGTTTATTTGATGAAGTACTCAAGAAAAATAACAGGTGGCGATATTTTATTTAAAAATCTAAATTCCTGAGCATACATGATCTTATAGACATATTATTATGTATAATTAACGTCGATGCTCATTATATTTTTTCTTTAGCTTTAATTTTAGATATTACTATAAAAACTGTGGTTAATGTTTAACGTTTTTTGGTCCTTCTATGGTAATGTAGATGAACTGTCTTTTGTTCAGAAATACTTAACAGAAATATACATGTGCTTTTTATATGAGAAAAAAAGAACAACGTGGGGAAAGCTTGTGAAGTCTTTTTTTCGGTAACATACCTTTAGAGCTGTCGCTATCACAGAAATCCGTTCGTTTTGCTATAGATGTAGTAGCGCAATGATGCATTTACAAAGTGTAGATCATTTAGTGAGATAATTTTGAATTCTTAATGATTAATTGCACACGTGTGAAATTTTAGTAATCACAATTAACATTTATTTTTAATATTTTTGTAATTTTACCATCTTATTTCTTGTTGAGTTATTTTAGTATTGTTTCCCCTCAGTCGATTGAAAAGGTTTTTTTTGCACATGGTTTTTTATCGTTATTTTGGTACAAATCTATCAATTGCAGTAAACAAAACTAACAGAACTTGCATTCATAAATAAAATGACTTAAACACATTTCTTTTTAAAGTGCCAAATTAAAAGCAATCTGAAAAGTATTCTAGCAACGTAACTATATTATTACGAGCTAGATATAAGGAATGTTGATTGGAAGCAAAAGAAATGACATAGGTTCATTTATGAAAATTAAAATGTGAAAAGTTATTTCCAGTGCCTAGCAGAAGAAGCAGATTATCAGAGTCCTATACTGATATGTATACTGGTAAAAGCTAGATATGTTTTTTCACATTTCGTATTCAGCAATTATAAATGTAGCGGTTCCATTCCTCCCGCATAATGAACACAATGCATCTTTCGCTTTTCAAACTTTGTCAAGACATTGCGGCAACAACTCAGCATTGTAACTAAGTTCAAGAAATATCTGTAGAAACTTTTGATTAGAAGCATTTGATGGATCACACTCGTTAAGTCGCAACACGATGCATGGATCTTATACTTAGGAATCAAGAACTATTCCGTGGTTAAAGTTTTCGCTATTTCTTCAGCCTCATCCATCACAAATTATAGTGACCAGTTGGCTTCATTCATTTGATGACACTTTAGTTTTCGAGATCGTGCTTCGAACCCATTGTGGACCTTATTAACATTTGGCCATTTATCGTAACATATGGCATTTTATTATAGCTGCAGTTTGACATTTTGGTGGTAAAATCTTTAAAACAGAAATTAACCTAGAGTAAATACAGTTCTAAAAGAATGCTACGTGTTTTGCGAAATATCTTGCTATCAGGTTCTTTAAAAACAAAAGCATTAAAACTAGCATAAACTTGAATTCAATTTTGCAACTACTGAAACGTATCCACAGTAGTGATTTTTTTTTTTAAAGTTTAATCATTAAAGGCTATGAAATGGCTTAGACTAAACCAGCTCATTAAATGATAAGTAACTTTTCTTGAGGTAATATGCATCATGTTTCGGTATTAAAACTTGTTGGGTTTTCGTTAACTACACGTTTTACAGTCAGCTAGCTTTAATACAACCTTTTGTAATAGCTGCAGCATGGAATAATAATCGAGACAATAATAGACAAAAGACAATGAACCTAGGCTGGGGTAATCACCTACGGTCCGCGGGGCACATAGGGCCCTCAAAGCAGTTCCGTGTTTCCGTAGTTTTTGTTTAATGTTAAAATTCGAAAAGCTCGATTGTTGACAATATGGACAGTTTGAAATCAAACATTTTGAAATTGGTTTCCGAAAAACAGATGATTTTTTTTAAAAAACAATCATAGTAATAATGACAACAATTCTAGTTTTCTAATTTTCTTTCCTCTTTCATATTTTCTCATATCATTAAGAAAATTTTTATTATTTTAAAATTGTACACGCATTCTGGCTCTCAAGAATCATTTTAATATGCGACGCAGTCCTCAGGTAGAAAAAGGTTGGAGACCACTGAATTTTCCAGAGATCAATTCGAGACGTACGTATATATTGTTTTAATTTTCTTCAATGCGAGTACGTATCCTTTAACCAACGCTTGCCTATTATTTGAAACGGAACCAAAAGTTTAAGGTATGGCATATGAAACCTGCAATAACGGAAATTGGGTTTGGAGACTGTCCCAGGAAATAAGCTCTAAGACGATTAAAAAAATATTTGATTTTCTTGAGAAGTTATATACATTAGTCATTGCCGTTACCCTTATGCATAAACACATTAGATCAATAGTTAAGCAGACACTTAATATAATAAATATACATATAATACAAGACGTTCATACATATAGGGGAGGGTGGCCCAAAACTGGAAGGTCGACCAAAGCGGGTAGGTCTTCGTATGCGCCCCCCCCCCCCTTATGATGTGTAAGCGGCGATTCATACGTATGTCGTGTTTAGATGAACACCCCTGAGTTTTTATCAGTCCCAACGAAACAGCAGTGAAGCGTTATGGCATAAACAGGCTTAATATTAAGAAATGATACATTTCTTGCATAAAAAAATGAAGTTTTGTAACTTATAATTAGTCAAAAGACCAGCTTATTTCTTTGAATGTCAATAATATCACGTTATTCTGAAGCCATCCACCTGCAAACTGTGATAGTCATATCATTTATTTCTTTTTAAGATTTAAGTTTTTAATTATTGAAATAAAAAACGTGCTTTTGGGTGAAGCGAGTCGGGCAAAACGTTTATTGAATTTAATTATACATTAATTTATATAATTTCTTGTCTTATGTGTTGACTTCGATTTTATAATTAAATAGGATAAGTATAACTTTAAAAAGTTATTTTTTAGGATGGCAATCACTTAGTCTATTAATTTAATCAGTTATTTCTTTATATTTTATAAACAAATGTGCATACTTTAAATTACTGGATAAGTACAACTGTTTCATATTTTTTTCATATAATGGCAGGTAGCTAGTCAACTATTTCAATCATTTATAACTTCATATTTGATTGGCAAATGTACCACATCACAATTAGTTAAGGTTACCCGCTTGGGGCTCCCTGATAGGGTACAGCGGGTTTATTAAATGTTTGTAAAAAAAGATAATAAATAAATATTAGGTTTTAAATAATACCAAACTCACTTTTTATTTTTAAGTTCAAGAGCCCTTTTGGGAAATAAAACCGAAATTGTTGCGATAAAAATCCAAAAACTACAATTTTCGATCGTTCTTCGAAAACTTACCCGCTTTGGGCTACCCTCCCCTAATACAAGAACGTAGCTTAAAATTAGAAATATATCGAAATATTAGTCAATAAATTATCTAACGCTCCACAATACAGTCAATCAATCTTCAATTAAAGGGCAAATAAGATGCGATTCGTAATTAAAAAAATGATTCAGAAATGAATAATTACAACTCATGCAAGGAAACATGACACCGGTTGTGAGGAATTGATTTACGTTCATAATGCAAATGCATCGACTAGTTATTCGGTCCCACATGATTATCTGTTTGTTTAACATGTATGCGTAACTCATCCCAATCTCCCAATATTCCAGCATGTAGAGTTGGTTGTAATCGATCTGGATATCAGCGCGATTAGAATTCGTTGCCTTATCCGATCGGTTGAAAGATAAGATTGAGGCTCGTTGGCATAAAGACAATATGTAAGCAGGGCGTTTTTGGTCCCTTCACTTAAATTAAAATTAATCAGTTTTATCAATTTTTATCCATGATTTCCATTTCATTCAAGAATGTGGATAATATTATTTCTCTAAACAATACACTAGACCGTTACGTTTGAAAAAAGTATTTGGTTATCTTAATATATAAAAATATTCTGTGCGGACGTTTGTCACCATAAGGTTTTGAAACGGTTGGACCGATTTTGATCAATTTTTTTGTGTGTAATTAAATTGTGGCAAGCATGGTTTCGAAACGCGATGGAAAGAATCGGAAACGTTTTTGTTAATGAATTGATTAATTCAAACATTGGATGGTTATATCTTCCAAATTTATTTTAACCTATTGTTGAGCGAGAACTGAAATAAATATTTAACCCGTTGCCAAAGGGTAATACGAAAGCCAGCTCTGCTTTTTGTAATGATATTTCCTACTGAGATATGTCAATTGAGAATAGACAAAACGTAGAGAGAGAGAGAGAGAGAGAGAGAGAGAGAGAAGGCTTCATTTCTTAAAAGCAATGATTTTAGGTCCCGAGATATATTTAAAAGTAAAGTACTGGAAGGTTCACGCAAAACGTGTGTTCTGTCATCGTAGTTGAACCATGTGGCCGGATCGATGCGTTTGGTTTTCCTAACTAAATGATCAGAAAGTACCGTGTCTAGCAACATTTGTTTCTTGTCTCAAATCCATCTGAATTTTGGCACCAATGTCAAGAGTACTTTAAGGTTTATCAAACTAATCAGTACATTATTAAAGGAAAAGATGATGGAATTTAAAGACGAATTTTTTTTTATTTTCGTCCAGATAAATTACATCTGGGTCTGTACGAAAATATCAGTGCAGTGGAAGATCTGTATCTTCTTTGGTGGGAAAAACAAATTAGGCAATATATGAAGTTTTAAAAGTTTTCGTTCAAAAGATCGAACCGCTAATTGGTCGAAGTTAGCTTCGCTCTCTGATCAGCTGGCTTACAGTAACGTGGTGGCTTGGCGACTTTGGGTATAAACAATAGAGTAGCGTGACCATTTGTTTACATTTTAAAGCTACTGTTAATGTAATTTATTGTATTTTTTGTTTATTTGGAGAAATATTTCAAATTGTAAAGAATTGTTCTTGGTTTTCAAAGGGTGTTGCGTCATTTTAGTTGAAGAATTTGTCTATTTTACATCGGATATTGGGGGGGGGGGGGGAGGGAGAGAAGTGATTTTCGCCCTTACTTTTCTAAACGTTATCCTTTCGATTGTTTTATTATTTTTCATATTGAGGATGTTGCAGCGGGATTTCCCGTTTGTTCTAGATGGGTAGTTAGTTTTTTACATTTAATATCTGAGGACGCTTTTTATCCTTTGAGTATGGCTGAAGAAACAAGCCATCAAGTACGGGAGAAAAATAGTTAATAAAACAACTGCTCAGTGGTCATTAAATAAATTAAGTTGTAATAGATGTACGCATTCTGCATTCTGATACATTTTTTATTTATTTTTTTCAACAAAACGGTTCAAATACTTGATAGTCAATTGAAATTTTTTAACTTTTGAGATTACAAAGTTTGAACAGAACAACGTCTATCGGGTATTCTAGTATTATATGTATTATATATATATATATATATATATATATATATATATATATATATATTCTTTTTTCTTGACAAGTAACGCATTTTATGGATATATGCCACGACCATTTTTAAATTATTTGTCATGAGAAGCATTTTAACTGTATTTTTTTTGTTTACATAATAGCAAGTGTGGCAGATTGCTATTGGTGTTTTGAGATCCTGGGAGAAAAATTCCTTTGTATTTATTTATTTTTTAGTAATACAACACTTTTCTTACAATTGCTAACCGATTTATCATACCAGCAGGTGGCAAAGTTACAATAAATCTTTAATTCGACCATCAAGTCTATGTTACGCGCTATTGTTTAATGAGAAAATGGGTTGGAAGTCCTTGCATTTTTTTGTCGTCTTTGAAAAGGAACTTCTAACCAGGAGAAGTATAAATATGCGTAATAATAATTCAATCAACATATCCATTTTTTGAGATCTTACACAAATATCATATATAGCGCGACGATATGAATTTCGTAACATACGTGATTATTTCTTTTTTTCTTTAAACTAAATGTTGATAACTTTCTGGCTTATACATTTTAGAAATAAAATTATCATTCTTTGTACACTTTTAAAAACATTCAATGTATTGAGAAGTCAAGCAAAATGAATCGATATAAGTTTTTAAACTCCTTTTTCATCGATTTTTATTCATGCTCATTATATCATATGCAACTGCAAAAATGAATGGAGACAACAGGTGAAATTAAAAGGCGAGATATTAAAATAGATTAAATATAGTTTATTTAACAGTGTCACGTTTACAACGATGCATCTTTTATCTTTGAACTCTTAAGGTGCGTCCAGAAGAAAGAATATCGTCAAAATCATGAAACTATACACAAGAAAACACTGACCGGATGCTAGTAATGTTTACTTTGGAACGAAAATGATGCAGTGCTGAGCGGAAATTATTTCCCAATATGCACCACTCTTAAGAGGCCCTAGAATTCAATAAAGACCTTCTTATGAACCCCCCTCCCCAAGTTTCAAAAGTCAATATTATATTAATACAACTTACGTTACGTGTTCCGTTCTGACTTCATTTTTACCCTAACAGTTTGGTCTGTGTGCAATGTAAGCTTGAAGATGAACAATTATTGGAACTTTTCAGTACAATAAACTCCTGATTACCGGCGGTCGGAATATTCACAGGTCACTTTTTTTTTCAAAGGTGATGAATTACTGAATTTGTAAAAATGCACCCATTTTATATTTGCGATTGCAAAATCTACTTTTAGACATTCTTTTATTTTTCTTATCCTTCCTTTCCAGATATCAAAATTATAAGGTCACCGATACCAGCCTAGATGAAACCTAACTTGTAGATCGATTGTTATATAAAAATTATCTTCCCTCCCCTTTACGGTTTTGGGAACAACCTAACTTATTCCAGGAAACTAAGCACTAGAATTCCAGGAAAACAATCGGTAGCATTCTTCTTCTTCTGACGTCATAACGAATCCCTTTATCCGTTTGCAAAATTTCTATGCATCTTTGGAGGTAGAAGTCATGACGTCGATCCGAAGTGCAGTGCTACCGATTTTTGTCTTATATAGGGACTTAATCATTAACTTATGATTGCGTTATTATTCGTTTTTAGCTTTTACATATGTAGTTTTTACTTTCAATGTGATCGTTTTTAGCTATAATTTAAATGTATGCAGGAGTGTTATTCATGGTTTTAGGTATAGTACGCACAACAGTGAACCCTGTGTATAACGAACTGTCAATAACGATAACCTGTCTATAACAATACTTTTTTTTGGCCCCAGAAAAATGTCAGCATGAATAATCAAACTGTCTATAACGATAACCTGTCTATCACGTAATTTTTTTAGGTCCCAACAGTATCGCTGTAGACATGTTTTACTGTAGTGTGGTTTTTCTCTGATATTCGGATTATACGCGGTTTTCGGTTATCCACGGTTTCCGTGTCCCCCTATTCCGTGGATAATCGGAAGTTTATTGTATTAGTGTATGAATTAGTTTTAATTACAGAATCTTCCTTTAACGGGAAGTGACGAATTTTACATTCAAAAACATGAACAAAACATTCATGAACAGTGTTCTAATAGAAAACAATTGAAATCGGTAGGAATTCAGTAAGCATATTGAGGCATTTCATGAAATAAAAAGTATATGCCCAAGTGCTTCCATTTTGACGATATAAGGTTTTAAAATCTGCTGATTTTTTTTTAACGAAAATCACTTAGTTGAAAGACTTGGCGAGAATTTTAAACCACACATTTCTCACCACCAATTTCACCGTCTGCATGTGGTAGGACGGACATATATCTGCGTATACGTGTGTAATATGTCTTATTACTAACCGAAAATTGCAAAATTATGCGTCTTTTATCAAAGTTTCTGTGCAGAATTTAAGCCTTTATTCTTCGATAACGGGTTCACGAAGATGAATTATTTATTCATCCATAAATATTTTTTGTTATGCTTCTACAGATTCTACTAATTTAATTTCATTTATTATTACACTATTGTATAGTTTTCTGGTGAGTATAATTCAGTAGGTTTACTTGAGTCCAGTAAACTCTACGAAATAAGTAAACTCTACTAGCAACCGTTTACTAGTTTCAAACATCTTATTGTTTTGTATGCCAATTTTTGAAACATGTAAAAAAAATACTTGAAAAGTAAATTAAATTACAGTTTTAAAAGTGAAAATTGTAAATAAAATTAGAATAATTTGTAGATGTAATGTTACGTAGTTAAATGCATGCTTTTTAACAGTGATTATATTCATCAGCATTTTTTAAGAACTTCACAGAACGGTATAAAAAATAAGTAGACATTTACTATTGTTTATCAACGAAACTGATTACTCATGGATCTTTGTTTTTCCATATGTACATTTTCAGTGAGTTTCAAATCTTATATTTAATGATTTATTACAGATAGATTGATAAGGGCCTGAGGTAAGCCACTAAGCAAAATTAATTGTTTTCGTTTTCTCTTTTACCAACTGTAATACTTATTTTTAAAAACTATTTCTGAAAACTTTATCTTAGTTTTATTTTTAATTTAGAAAAAAGAACAAGAAAATATATCAAGCGGTATATAAACTAAGTTGATCGATGTAACATAGTGAGGGAAGCTGCTGTACTAACGGACAAAATTTACTTTTCAATTTTTGCTGGTCTCTGGGAATGGATAATCGATCGGAACAATTTTCTGGCAGAATCTACAACTTATCATCTAATTTGGCCATTTTTGTCAGGTGAAAATCTCAAAGCTTTCAACATCAAAATTTTTTCGTAAAAACCATATTTTTTGTCCGTGGGTACAACACACCTTTCACCCTGCGGACAGGTACCTCCTTTGTACCCATGAACATACAAAAATTATAATATATAAATAGGTTTGAGGAACTTAATTATACTCAATACATTTTCATAACCCATTTCATGTTGAAAAGCTTCAAACATCCATTGAAAAACCATGATATTATGGCTCCCATCCATTCATGATATTATGGCTCTCTATGTACCTACATAATAATCTCAATTTGTATGCAAATTGAAACATTTAACCAAAATTAACCCATTACAAAAAAACTCAGTTTAGATTAAACCAACAAAAATCTAGAAAAGTCGACTTCAAATGAAAACAGGTGGGATTGACCGTCTGTAGATCCTACAACAAGTGGGGGTTACTTCAACACTATATCTTCAAGCCCTACTTCAAATTCATCATCATTGTTGAAAGCAAATTTTGGACGTTGATATCAAGGCACCATTTTTGAGGTACTTTAAGTTGTAAGAAGACTCACGTGTTACCCAAGGAGACTAAAATTTGCCGTCCGTGGGTACATATGGTTATGTGTCCTTGGGCACAAAGATACGCCATTTTGGTTTTGCAAGCCAGTCACATCGACAGGACCACAGTTTTACAACATTAAATATCAGAAACAAAATCTTCAAAATATAGGGAATAATGATACATACAAAAAAAAAAAATAATACAATCAATGACGGACGAAAAAAAAAGATATTGCTCATGTTTTTTTTTTTTTTACTTAGATCCTACCAAAATATAAAAAAATGTGATAGATTCTCAAATATTCGTTTGATGGCGTTGAAACTTCCTGAGGTACTGGAAAGAGATATGGCACACACGTTGAACCCCAATTAGGATCTTTTAGTTCCCAATTAGGATACCTGGAATTTCCCGACCACCGCCCGTAAGTTCAATCGTCCGTGGGTAGAACAGCTTCCCCTACCACTCAAAAATACTATTTTGTTCAACACAGGAACTAAAATTAAGTTATATTTTTAAATATTTACTAAAACTAAAAACGAGTAAATAGAAGTAATGTCCTTGTGATTTTAATAGTAAAATTCCTAACTTTATAGTCCGTTTAACGTAAATTATAAAACATCAAAGTATTTTCAGAATGTGTTTTAGAAATATTTGAAGATTAAACTGCTAAAAAGGTTGAAAAATATTTTTTAATTGCAAAAAGATGAATTCTACTTTTAAGGAAATTGTAATTCGGCAAACTGATACGCTTTAAGTCAATCCTCTATTTGAGTTTATGACCAATGATATTTAATTTATTTCATCAAACGCTACCATTTACGAAGAGCTATATTGTATTCAAAATAACTGTGATGAAGATTTCTTTGTTTTGCAAACCTAGAAATCGTAATTGTATGATATATTTAAAAATATTTCATGATAAAAATTCCACTGAAAGTCACTCCCCCATTATTTTACACACATTAAAAAATAGATACTCATGCTACCACAAAACTTAAATGAAAATAATTCAAAAAAATGACGCAGTGTCCAGTAACATCAATTCTTATAAATATTTTCTATGGCAAAGTAGAGAGAACAATTTTTATTCGCTTAGAAATACCTTACATAAGCATGCATATCCATATTAGAGGCGAGGAAAAAAGCAATGTGGAGAAAGATTATGAAGTCTTCCTTTCCATAATATATCTTTAGAGCTGCCACTATCACGGAAATCTATTCATTGTGTTATAGATGGAAGTTGGGAACTGCAGAAGGAGACTCAATATTCTCACTGATACTGAGACATTTTAAATTAGAAAAAAAAAAAAAAATCAGTTGAATGATAATGAATGTAAAAGTAATTAAGGAATGTCTTCACTCTCAATTATGCATATAATATGGTTTAATGAATTATTTAAAAGTTGAAAAAAAAATGTTTTGTGTGATTTAGATTATAGAAGAGCAGAACATATATTATGTACAATACGCATGTGCTGCTAGCATTTTTACTTCCTTTTACAAAAAAGGAAGTATTGTATTCGCGAAAATATTTTCACTCAAAATTCGGCCATATTTTCCATTTTGCTCACCCTCGAATTAATGTTGGGTTATTTTTTTTTTCCAACCCGACCACACGCGGATAGGTGCCTAAAAACGTATAAACACTCGAAATATCCATTTTGACATTCCCCGAGTTAATTACAACGACTTTTCTCGTGACGCCCGTATGTACGTATGTATATATGTGCGTATGTGCGGATGTATGTCGCATAACTCAAGAACGGTATGTCCTAGAAAGTTGAAATTTGGTACGTAGACTCCTAGTGGAGTCTAGTTGTGCACCTCCTCTTTTGGTTGCATTCGGGTGTTTCTAAAGGGACTTTGCCCCTTTTTCGGGAGAAATCATTGTTAGTTTCGATGTATACTCAAGTGGTGTTATAACTTGGCGCACACTTGTCGATATATCGCCAATCTTTTGGTCGTCATTTTTTTTTTTTGAAAATCTGGTTTCAATTTGGCCACTGGTGGTGATATTTAGAGAGTAAACTATTGAATCACATTTAAATTGCCAATAATGGGAAAATGACACTGAAATTGGAGTAAAAAGAAGTCATGTGACGCACACTTTAGCTTGTCACAGAATATTTAGATCAAGGTTTGAAAGCACTTTGATTGTTGCACTATGTAGCCTCTTCTGCAACTTAGAAAAAAATGTGAAGCTCTTTAAAATATCGGCAATTGATTTCATAGTTAACCGGACTTGGATATGCATTTTGATGCATATATTTTTAAAAAATACATAATAAGACACCCTCAAACGTCTTTAACCGGCTTTAACAAGAAGCTCGTTTTAAACATCACAAGGGCACGTTGGAAGAGCAGAAGCTCTGTGTGATTTCGTTTCAAGACGAAAATTGGCAGACCGTTAGTATAAGGGGAATACGAATGAAGCACCTTGTTAAGAAAATTTAACGCTTGTAGTTTTCAAAGATAAATAATATGTTTCTACACTTTGAATTATCTTTAAAAATAATGGTACGTATTTATGAAAACAAAATGACTGAAACTTTCAAGAATAAATGGTTTAAAATAAACTATAAGGTTTTAATTCCTAATGGGAACCAATCTCTGACTACAAATCAACAATCAACTAAGAAATGTAACTAACAAATCAAAATCGGCTGTTTATGTTATTATAAACATCCGGTACAATGCACATAGAAGTACGATGATATTGATATATGCAAATTTTGCGCAGGGGATTGCAATTGAGTTCTGATTAAATATTATTTTATGTTCCCTTTTTTGTATACATTTAGGAAAGCATGTTAAATCACCTCAGTTCTTTACTTTTGCTGAAAAACATAAGGTTTCCTCAGAAGAAATGAAAAAAAAAAAAAACATAAAACTAAATACATTATAACAAGTCCATTCCATTTTTTTTTTTTTTTGTTGCTGTAATTATTTCATTTTTACATCTTTAAATAAATTTTAGGTGTCATTTTTTTTACCATCGCTATAATGTTACCAAGATAAGACAATTTGGCAACATAGAAAAATTTACATTCATAGAATCATCTCAACCTAGAAGTACGTCGAAGTATTTATTTATTTTTTAATATATTTTACTATGTAAGGGAAAACGGCGTTCATCACTAGGGATTATCATTGAATCAGACACAAATAATGCAGTGAGAAGCAAATGGATGTAAGTGCCAAAGTTCAAAATTTGGAGATAACCATTGCAAATAGTAGGTGAACCTCTTCTCTGCTTTGGAGCAAGAGTTTTACTAGTAGCTTTGGTAGGTACCGCCATACAGCTTGATTATAAACACTTTTGAATGAAAGCCTACTTAGGACCGGAACTTTAAACGCATTTTACTCAAAACTTGAAAATGTTCACTTACATCC